>NC_072412.2:83975740-84279297 GCF_028858775.2 Pan troglodytes | reverse complement strand
ATGTAGTAGGAAACTGTGCAAAACAAAAAATGCTTTGCTTTCTGGTAAGTGAATCTATATATGGCTTGAAGAAGTAGTAAGACTATTCTAAGACGCCTTTAACTGTCAATCCATGAAAAAAAACAAAAAGGGACCTCCTGAAGAGGCCAAACTATCATTGAAGTGGGTGTCAATGAGTGATAGTGTGGCCTTTCAAAGTTTTCTAGTTCTGAAGAGAAGTTCACTCTAAGCGGATTCCTCCACCAGTTTTGGGGTGAATATGATAAAATGTGTGTCCCGGATTCTTTTAAAGAATAATCTCAAAATAAGTTTGAGAGAGTGGGAAAATTGGGCTCCGTTTGCATTTCAGCTTCTCAGGAAATCCAGGCGGCGGCGGGGGTGGAATAGGAAAAGCAAAAGACAAATAAGCATTAAAGCATCTGCCACATTTATGCCATCCATTTGTCTTAAATTTCATCTTTTCCCCAGTTCTAGCTCCAGGTCGTGTTCCCTCTGTAGGTCTAAAAAAATCATGTCCTCAAGACCCATCAACTAACTTCTGAATAATTTTTGTTTAATGCGTGTTCTGAAATTGCTCTCAACTTCGATTACAGTTTCATAAACTGTAGGCACCCACTGCCGTGATTGTATCGATTTTTGTTTTCTTGTGATACTGAGACTACTTCGGTCCGGTTCCTCCTACACGTGGCAGCGCACGTGAGAGAACAGGGCGCCCCAAGCCCGCAGGACTCACTCAGGGAGCCCTGCCCTCTGCCTCTGCCCCGCCGCCTCGGCCTCTCCTGATCGCACCTGGCACCTGCGTGAAGTATCCCTACTCATCTTTCAAGTTGATAGGCTTTCGCAGTTTTTCGTCCGTGAAGTTGGAACTGGGGCTTCTGATCCTGGCTAAAACTAGCCTTTCCCACCCCATTCGAACGGCCTTGGTGGCCAGCGGGATGATAAAGGTGATGACAATTAATACTGGTACAGTTCTGCCATCGGTGTTATTGCCATCTCAGTCTTAGCGCCACGATGACAGCCACGCAGTCCTTTCGAGCTGTTTCAAAAAAGACCGCAAGCTTAATTGATTTTTTAAAATAGCAGCCGAATTCTAATTCACACGAGGTCCTCTTTTCCACTTGTGAGATAAGCCTTGTCGCAAACATTACGTTATTTAATGTTTGATCAAACCTTCCTGCCACCGCGGCTTCTGGCGCGGGGCTGGCTCACGGGGCATCGGGTGAGCTGAGCGGTCAGAGCCAGCCCGGCGCGCGTGGGGAAGGCGCGCGGCCGCCCCGCTCCGGTTGGCTTACTCTTTGAATAATTTATGGTCGGAGAGTTCTGGAAATAAAATGAATTATAACAAGGAGCTAATTAAAAACTTTCGTAATTGTTGTCAAGTCAGCTTTACCGGAGGACGGGCAGCCCCCCGATTCCCTCCCCGAAATCCGGTGGATCTGCAGGGCGGGGCGCGGATCCGGAGGCTGCAAACTTCAGCAGCCCAGCGCTGTTCCGACTCCGGGGAGTTATTCTGGAGGCCTCCTCGTGGGGCAGCTCCCTCTCCAGCTGCACTCCGCAGCTCGCAGGTCTCCAGGGCATAACTTTCAGACTTCGGGGCGGGTGGGTCGGCGCGTGCAGTTTCAAACCATCGGCAGAGCTGATTGGGTTGAATTTGAAGCCAGGAGGGGACCCGCCCTACCCTCACTCACGCAGGGTTCTCGTTCACCCACCCACCCAACCCCGGCATCCCAGCGCCTTCAAGGGCACCAGCCGCGGTTCTCCGGGTGGCGGCGAAGGGACCGCCGCTCATCCTGCCTGCATCCCTCCGCCGCCTGCCTGGAGAAGCAGCAGCCCACAGGCTTCCAGCTGCCCGAGGTCGCAGCTCCGCTCGGACTGCAGGACAGCTACCGGCCTGCGGGCCCTGGCGTGGATTCGACTGTGCCGGGGAGAACCCGAGGTCAACGGCCTTAGGCCGGGGCATCCGGCGCGCGTGCGCAGAGTGGCCAGCGGGTGCGCACCGCGGGGAGCCGGGAAGGAAGAGGCGCGCTCTGCGCCGCGCAGAGCCCGCACATGCGTATTGGCGCGCGCCTGGTCCCCTCGGAGAAGTGGGCCGAAGTTCCGCGGCTCAAAATTAGGCGCTCCCAGAGGTCACCTCCAACTCTTACGTGCCCTTCAGGACGTTCTGAGAGAAAAGGGATGGACCAATATCTCAAAGCGGTTAAAAAAACCCTCTCCCCAGTTGCATAAGTCAACAGTCTCAAGCACCACAAAACTTTCACAACTGCCGTACACTTTTTAAAAAGAACTGGAAGGCATACGAGGTTGGCTTTTGTTTTGTTGCTAAGATGCGTATTACCAAAACCCTGCTACAGATTTGAATTTATCCGGCAGGGATTTATACCCGGGGCGAAATGCAGCCTGGCCGCTAGGCTTTCGTCCTGGGGAATTCAAGTGGAATCCTGAATCGCAAAGCTGAAGTTGAAAATCTCGGTTCGGTGAGAAGCCGACATAGCCCTAGTGTTGAGACCAGCATCCTGCTCCGGCGAACCAAGGGCTGGAGAGAAGAAGCGCCCGTGTCCCAGTCCCCTCCCCAAGCCTCATTGGCGAAAGATAGCTGCTTTCCGATTGAGGAAAAAAAAAAAAGCGTGGAAGGAAAGTTGTCAAAAGGAGTGGTGGAGGAAGAGACTCCTCGCATTGATCAGGTAAAAGGAATTACAAACAAAAGTTTGTTTGATAACTCTTACGCCTGGCCTCAGTGCAGTATAATATATACAAACTTTTGTAGACGTAGATTAGAATAAAACAAAGTGTTGTCAATTTCCAGCCGTGGAAATTCACTTAAACCAGTTTCTCCTTCTCCCCGCCCCCACCAAATGTTGACAATAAACATTTAATGAAGGCAGAGACCTGGTTGTCTCCAGACAGTGTCAGAATACTTTAAGCAGGCCATTAGCACGGCCTCTTCCACTTCAAACATCGCGGTACACTCTAAATATATATATATAACTACGTGTGAGACAAATAATACAATCGTACGGATATCTTAAGTGGTCTGCAGTAGTTCTGATACCCCCTGTCCTTACTAACTGAAAACTAACTCATTGTAGATTACTCGCGCTTAAAAAATGTTAAATACAGTTAATGCAATATTAATCGCCCTTTGGTGATATAAAATGCAATATTTTCAGGCAGCTATTGAGCTTTTCTAGAAGAAGAGCTGATGAAAAGAGTCACAGCTGAATAGTGGAGAGAAAAAGCCCGGTATTTATTGCTTTTGTTTGGCTTTTGGCTACAGAGACAGGAACCTTCTAATGGGGTAAGGACATTTATTTTATCTGCAATCTATTGCTGCGAGAGCAGGGGCGGCAGATGGGGCTGGTACGATATTCACAGTGTAATTTAGAGCAAATCCTAATAACTAATAGTGATTTATGTTAATTTTGAGCACTTATGTGACTTCACCATAGCGTTGTGATGAAAGAGAAAGAAAAAGAAGCTGAATGTGACAAGGAGCTCTGAGGCTGACATTGGGGCTCAACTGTCCTGCACTTTGCACAATCGTAAAATGTGTTGTATGAGTTAGCAATGGAAATGCAGGCATTTAAAAAAGCAGGTAGGATCCATTTGACTCTGGGCAGAGGTATTTCCCGAGGGCTTGCGTTTCTTCTGAAAATTTATCTTAATGTGACGGACTGTGACTCCTTTGAGCGACAGACGCTTTCATCCCAGTTTTAAATAAAACAGATATGTTTCAATTGTTTCATTTGCTTATATTAAACTAAGGGATTGTGTGTTTGTGTGTGTGTGTGTGTGTGTGTTGACTGCGGGGAGAGGGAGTCCATTGTATTCGACGCGGGAGTGCGCGCCGGGGTCTTCTTTCCAAAGTGTAATCTGAACCGGAGGCTTGAAATCAGCCTTACAGCCAAGAAGCGGGCTCTCTCGCGCACCACTGCCACGCCTTATGCAAAAGTTTTAATACTGGCTGCTTAAGCAAGTTGCGGGTTCCTAATCTTCACCTGATATTTGTTTGCCCAGAATCAACTTTGGAAAGCTTTCCGGTCCTTACCTCCGTCTTTCCCTTCTCCCAAGGGATTCCAGGGCTTTTTAAACTTAAAAGTGCCTCCTTTCTCCTCACTCCCCTGGTATTGTGGCACCGGTTCAGAACTCCAGGGGCTGCCAACGGGACGTGGTTCTGCACAGGAACAGGGAGATTTTCGGCTTCCACGCAATGCACTCAGAGGGTTGGAGCGGTTTTGAAAGGGAGGGTGCGCTTTGCTCGTGGCAATTTACTTTTCCAGTTACCTTTTGCACGTTTTAACGCCTTGGGGCTATAGTTTGAAAGTAAAACAGCATCAAAGCACCTCCTTATTAGTCCTGTATTTGAGAAATCCGAAGATGAAACTACCTAAAAGGTTTAATAGGGCGGAACAGCATTTATTTGCCAAGCAAACAGCTAGAGTACAGTTCAAAAGGGGTACAGTGGTTTATCAGCAGGAGGCTGGAAGGAGAAGAACATGGGCAAAGCGAATTTCAAGCTTCAGTTACGAGGTTAAAGTGAATTAAATAACCTTAAAGTGTGATATATGCTTTGATTTTGAATATCATTTCCCTCGTCCCAAATTTATATACGTATATATACAAATAATACATATACAAATACACACGTGAGCGAGCGCGCGCACACACACACACACAAACACACACCCCTACCCCTATCCTAGAGTTTTTTTCCCACCTTTCAGAGTTGTCAAGACTTTTTGTTTGTAAACTTTCAGATTTTGCGGAATAAGATTGATTACCTCTCGATGGATTTGACCTGTAAATGCATTTAAAGCACGATCACATTCTTTAACGTTAAATTTTCATTACTTTCTTCCTGTTTTTCTTGTTTTGAGGCTACGACAGATGTAAAAATGCACCTAATTTCTTCTACTAGAGAAAAAATCAAACTACATGATTCAGAGCAGTGTCTTTCTTAAATATGATGCTGCGTTTTGTTTTTGCTTTTTAAATCTCCTCTATCAGTAACTGAACTGTTACTGCAATGCTAGTATTCTGGGTATAAAGAAGACTTTAAGCAAAATGAATCTTTAAACAAAATAAATCCAGGCAGCTGACATTGCCTGTTTACTGATAATACTCAGGAGCTGGTGTATGTTTGTGAGCTTGAAGCTGTGCCTCCACGTGCATATCCATATACAAACAGATGTAAGCGCATTTTTTACTGTTGCTGTTGAATGTAACTGAGTCTTATTGCTAAACTTTATTCTGGTTCTGTCCCAGTGTTTCAGCACCAGAAGCAACTCCCTTAAAATTGAAGAGTGGTGCATTATTGAAACTCTCTATCAAACAGCTCTGGGGTTCAGCCTTTCTGAAAATGCTGGCTCTCGATGAGGTCTGACTGTCTGACTGCACATAAGCCCCTAATATGTTAATGGCCGTAGGGGATGCCTAAGGTACTATCTCAAGCTGCTTCGCACACCATATGTCAGGCCGTTAGCCACATGGATCTATTAATCAAAAAGAGCTGGAGAGGAAAGAGAGGGTCTTCAGAAGGGGGGAGAACGAGAGAGATGGGGGAGGAAGAGGGGAAAAGAAAAAGCATTTAAAACTCACATGTCTTAATTTTTTAAATAAAAAACGAATAAAAATATCTAAAGAAGGCTCCATCAATAAAATTTCTTTGCTGTCGAGTTAAAAACTGTTCATAAATGTCTACTAAGTAATTAGCATAGCATTTGGTTCTACTGAAATAGATGGATATTTTACCTGAAAGGTCTTATTTGGGTTTGCTTTATTGCAAAACTTCTATAGGCAAGACTCTGATGGCACAAAAGTTATTTTTGTTATGTACATTGTTTGGTAAATGTGCTTTATTAAAAGTAGTGGGAGGAGAATACGGAAATTGTATGTTTAGGGGATGTAAGAAGGTCATGGAGGGAGGTGCCTGGGGGATTTGTAATGAATATATAATTATTAATATATATTTGCATGGACAGTAGAGTTTTCACTTTTTTTAGTTCTTCTGAGAGTAAATGTAATGTGTTAAGATTTTTGTTTCTTCCTTTAGGCTGGCTTTATGATAAATGAAACTGCAAAATATACAGGATAGAAAATAGTACTTAATTTTTTTAGAAGGAGAAGAAATGAGAAAACATTAAAAGTTCCATCTTTTTCATTTCTTTGTTGTTTAGTAATATCTCTTGCCTTTGAGTGTTTAAAATTGTTTTCAGTTAAATAACTAGTTTAGAAAGTTTGCACAATATTAGATGTAATTATATACTCAGCATGGAGAGGGCATGAATGAGTAAGTATACTAAGTGTGTAAGAAAAATATTTGAATTCTTTCTTGAAATAATGACCATATTTGTCATGTGTCTTAAACTAATTCTTTTTAGGGAAATCAAGTGGAAGTACAGATTTTAAAATATCAGACCTATATCAGAAACAGAGCAATGAAAGGAAAACATATAGGTTCTTGGATTTACAAGTTACATTCTTTTCATGTGCAATGCTACCTGAGGATAGAGAAAATATAAAATAAAAAGTCAATTCAAGCATATTTACTTATTGTTATAATTGGCAGTAAGTGATGATGGGCCACAAGAATACTTAACTTCTGGACTATCAATTTTAAGTTTAAAAATCTATAATTATTGCTAGCATTTAAGAAAGAATACCCTTGAAAATGACTTTTTAATATTGTCATAATTAGTAGGCTTACACTGCAGTAGTTAATTTGTAAGATAATAGAATTATTGAAAAGTTTATTGACCTTAGGTTTAAAAAATACATATGTAAATGTTGACTACTTATATATATTGAGAACACAGATTATTCACTCACCCCATACGCCCTGTGTCATTAACAAAGACTGATAGTGCTCTATTGTATTGGATATGTAAAAGAGACAGGCAGCAGAATGTTTTTATGATTCAAAAATACATTAAAGAAGATAATTGTGTTAGAAAGTGCAAGATTACTTGAAAAAAGATAACTGTGAAATTGTACTCAATAAGAAACAAAAATTATATAGTGCGATCTATTACAATATTTACAGTATAAAAGTGGAGTACTTTGTGCTATGTATTAGATGGGAGGTATTAAATATTCTTTATTTTCACAAGGGAACCTGTCTGTCTTTATATAGAAGTAAGTGCTCAGTTACAGGGACAGGTTAATATTGAGAGGTGTTTTTAATTAAAAACACCACTGCTTTTGGCTAGTAAATTATCTGTGACTCTTTAAAAAAAAAAAGGATTTTAAAAATAGAAAATTGTGTTGTACAGAACTGCAGTCAATCTGTAAATATGACAGATTCTAAAAGTCAATCTGTAAATATGACAGATTCTAAAAGTCAATCTGTAAATATGACAGATTCTAAAGCACTATATTTCATCCAGGAGATGATGAATACATGAAGAAAGAATCATCCTGAATTTCAACAGTAGCAGGTAGGGAGAAACACTTATTATCTTTAAATTTTGGTGCATGCCATTAGCCTTCATTTCTTTCCCTGTAGTTAAAAGGTAGCCCATATATCTGTCGCTTTGGGTTTCCAAAGACTCGTAACTTAATTCCTTCAGGCTATTCATCAGCACAGTAATTAAACTAGCAAATGGATGTAAATAAAGTGAAATTGGTTTCATGACAGATGAGGCGAAGAGGCCTCTGACATGAAACAAGGCAGGACAATAATGATTTCAGCAGCATCAGGCCATGGAAGGAACCCCAGCTGGATTTATTAGGTGCTGCAAGTGATTTGCTAGAAGCGGGCAAGACATGAACACTCTTTAATTTGACAGGAATTTTGCATCCTAAAGAGCATATTGAAATATAAATTCAGAAACAAGTTCAGGCAAACTGTAAACAGATGTATTGTTAGACTGAAGATACTACTCAGTATTTTAAAAGGAAGAAGAAAAGAGAACGACATCCCCCTCCCTAATAGAAGAGCTTCATTTTCACAATTTATTATTTAATTGTGGGTAGTGGCAAAATAATTATGAAACATTTCGTTCTACTTAGTGAATTCTGTTACTATTAGATGGTTAGTAATTTTGGATGTCCAGGTTTATTTATCAGGAAAGCAACCAATGCAATAGATGATTTAGAACCCAGCACAAGTAAAACATTTGTACAAATTAGCAGTACATGCATACATGGGAGAGATATATGGCAAACTGGGAGAGAAGCCTGGATGGACAACTTATTTTACAGAGTGGGATTATTATTGTATTTAAATAAAATCTAGGATAAAAATCTGGCACCACTTTATTGCCTCTAGCGGTTTGTGCCTGGATACCCAAAGAACAAATTTCTATCTGCAAAGAGAAATTGTTTCAAGCCCTTGATCAGATGAATTCTTAAAATGAAATATAGATTTGTCCCTGCAAAATAAGCAGTTCCATGAACTAGAGGGAACCAAACTATAACTGAAAAATCACAGAATAAGAGAAGAAGGTGTAAGGAATGGATTCTTGGCTGGCTCCCCAAGAGTCAAATGAAAATTGAGTCACTATTCCACTACAATAAGGAAGTCACACATAGAATAAATAAAAGGCAGATTTTCACACTAGGAGCAGATCAGTCCCTTTCTCCATGAAAAGATGAGAAATGAACTGCTTTATGTTTAAATGTAGTCTCAATTATTTAAGCCTCCTTTCATGAAGAGCAAAGATAAGTAACTCCTCCAAATCCTCCATGAGTGGTGCCCTCCCTTTTCACAAGAGTCACGCAAGGTTTTCAGCACCGCGGTCAGCTCCAGGGAGGGTCAAGGGGAGAGCGGGCGGGAGGGCAGCTATTGACCCAGGAGAGGTGAAACCTAAATACTCCTAAAAATCTACCGGCGATTTAATTATTTAGCAGTGGATTCTGATCTTCTGTGGGATACTAAAGCCTAAGTCCTCAAATATTTTAGAAAGTGATGTTTCATAGGAAAGTGAGGAAGAGGCATGGGGGCATGGTGGGGGCTGGGGTAGAGAAAGAGCAGGTTATCAAAATTCTTAATGAAAATAAAACCTGAAAAAGGGAGAGAGAAAGAAAAACACCCACTGAATGCTACCTCCCTTCTAATGGTGGGTGACTTTCAGGCCAAGAAGGAATTTATTATGAAACTCAATTGGTTTTCTCCTTGAGCCTGCTCTTTAAAAAAAAAAAAAAAAAAGGAAAATATGCCTAATTATTTTAAAGTTCCTTTCCAATCGCAAGGCATAGCTAAGTCCTTTAATTATAATACAGTATGAATAGGGGGAGCATATGGAGGAGAATGTCAAAAAGAGGGTGCCAGGGGCAGATCCTCAGAAATCTGTATTCATTTCTGGCTCTTATTTGTTCAGTAATCTCTACCATCATAACTAAATCTTGAACCACTGATGTAGTTCGAGTTGTTGTTGACTTAACGTCAAAATTCAATCACTGGGGGTTTTGCATCAGCCGGGCTACTTATTTGTCTAATAAATCCGTCATTTTGTAAGAAAAATATTTGAGCAGCCGTACTTGACCTCTTGGTATCCACAAGTCACATTTATTTCTCCCAGTTTACAAATGCAAAATCGAGATGATCGTCTAACGCCTGGAGGAACTGTGTTGATTTCGGATTGGATTTTAGATGGAAATGTCTATTTTAAATACCTTGTGATTAAATTGTACATATAATAGGATCCATGCATTTTTAACTGGTTCCTGCTTGGGAACTTAACAACCTGGACTGCAAATCACACATACCAATGCCAAAAGGAAAACACACACACACACACACACACACGCACACAACCGAACCCACCCACTTTTCTCAGACAAATACTAAAATTTAGCCTCAAATGCAAGACTTTATTAAAACAAGAGTTTTTTTAAAAAAATAATTCTTCTATTAATGGATTCTCCAACCTTCCCCCAAAAATGTTCTAATTCCTGGAGGGTAAGGCTTCAGCCCAATCCCAGGAACAGCGCACACAGAATTCATGCAGTCTTGAGTCTACAACCAAACTGTAACTCAAGTCTAATGAAATCCATATCACCATCTCTGAGTATTATTAGTTAAGGAAAAAAATGTGTTATATTTTATTGAATTAATTTTATTCTCCAGTCTAGAAGCCTGTTTGGATATTGCTTGAAAATATTCTATTGCTTCTCTCCTACTCCTTCTCCTTCAAGAATCTTTTTAGTGCAAAAATCTCTCCACAGCTCAAGAATCTTTCTCAAATCTTTGGCCAAAGGCAAAACAGTCTATTCGAGTCCATTGTAGAGTTGGGGAAAGTGAGACACTACCCATATATTATGGCAAAAGTACTTGGATAAAAAGAGACGTCTTCAGAAGGCAGACTAGAAAACTGCTTTTGCCAGTTGGCGATGGGACTGAAACAACTGGGGCCTCGGGAAGCTGGAACAACTGGAGGGAGGCTGCAGTATCTGCGAGGTGCGTCCTATGGACGCAGTCCCGCCCGCGTGGCTGGGGTGGTGGGGCGGGGATGTAGACTGGGCATACTTTGGCTGAGAGAGGAAAAGGGCCTGGCGACCTGCTCAAGTTTTGGATTCTTTTTTGCCTTCTTGCTCAGGGATGCGCGTTTGTGTGTGTGTGTGTGTGTGTGTGTGTGTGTGTGCGTGTGTGTGTGCTATTCAATAACTAGGGGATGCGTAGAGAAAGTGTTGCTGTAGCTTGTTTGTGTCTGAAACCTTCGCGATGGTCCGAACCCATATACAAGATATTTCATGCCAAAGGTGATCAATAAACAGGGAGGGTCTCTGACCCCCCGCTGCCTCCGCCCTAGCTCTGCGCTGGATTTTCTGCTCCTTGAAGTCCCGCGCAGGTTCCAGTTGAGTTTCGGTGTTCGCATGTTTTTCCTCAGACCTTTCTCTCCCATTCATTTCACGCTTGGGATCCCCGAGACCTCGAGTTTCTTTCTTTCTTTCTTTTCTTTCTTTCTTTCCTTCCTTCCTTCCTTCTTTCTTTCTCTTCTTTCTTTCTTTTCTTTCTTTCTTTTCTTTCTTTCTTTTCTTTCTTTCTTTTTTTCCCCTGTCTTATGATTAGGGGAGTGCTCTCCCCGTGCATTTCTGAGCCTCCCCGTTTGGGCTACTCGGAGCTCGATCCCTGCGCCGAGCTCTGGCCACCCATCTACACAGGGCAGGGCTGGCTGGTTGGCGGCGGGGAAGCTTTCGCACCCCGAGCTTGCGATGCTCCCTAATGGAGCAGTCAGCCTGATGGGCTTCTCGTCCCGGCAATGGTCCCGAGTACTCTTCTGCATGTGCTCTCTTCCCTCTAAGACCTAGAGGGGTCGCTAGTGAGCAGCACACTTGGCACTGCAGTGGCTGTCTGGGGCTTTTCGCAGACTTCCTGCCTCTACTTGCTTAGAGCGTGCACGCCCATAGTGTTAGTGACCAGTCCTTACAGGAGGATGCTGGGTTCCGGGAAACTATACCTTATAATAACCATTCCTGTACCTTTCTCATAAACATGTCACTTCCATTTCCAAGCCTGCCCTCCTAAATTTAATTACTTCAAATTTTCATTTTCCCCTCGTAGGACCTTAAGGCATTTAACACATTCAGAGAAAGGCACCGTGGCCGGGCGGGAAGAATCCTCAATTCTAGGCTCAGCCGCCTGAGAGCGACAATCCACATAACCCTAACCCCAGTTCCAAGGCTTGTGGAGAGTGGAAGGACCAGGTTATGTTTCTGTGGGTCATGCCACAAATCTGACTGGATGTATAGTTCAGGTATGAGAAGGTGAAGGAATAATTCTTTAGTATGTGAAAAAAACCGGTCAGAGTGAATTGACACATTTGTCTAATATTTGTTTCTGTTGCAAAAACAGTGATGGGGCTTTCAGAGTCAATCCATCCTGCTCCCTTTCTCACACCCCTCCTTTCTTCCACCTTCCTCCAAGAGAAAGGAAGTGTTCTTGGATTGTGTGGATTATCCACTCGTTGATTGTCCACTTTGCCTTCTGATGTAGAGATTTCTGAAGGAATTTTATTTCTCGAATGTGATTGGGTGAGAAGAGAAGGGAAGTATGTGGACAAGTCCAACTCCCCAGGCTTTCTTGCCAGGACAACGTTCGCTTGGGCTTCCCCTTGGCTTCCAGATTCTTCTGCAACCATCAGTTGCAGGAAAGGACTTTTGCATTTACATTGGTTTCCTTTGGTTTTCCCGAGTCAGTCACTCAATCAGAACACGTATTGAGAAACTAGTACTATGTGCATGGACAATACTAGCAAGCTGTGAAGGCAGGTGTGGCAAACAGAGTGGTTAGCAGATGGAGCAGGTCAAAGTGTTTCTGAGATAGATGTATTTTTAAATTCAGATGATCCTAAATGTACAAATGTATACGACATCATTTCTTGGAGAAAACTTCTATAAATACTCAACACTGCCTTTACAGTTTTGAAGTTAGCCCTTACCCACATAAAGTAGGTATAAATTTGTGAACTTTTTAATTGAGAATGAAATTGGAAAAGAAGGAAATGCTTTGGCAGTTTGAAAATATTGTTAGCTTGTGGAAATAGATATACTGTACTGTAATTATTAACAACTTATAAAATCTTAAATCAATATAAATTAATTTAATTATGATTTGTAATTGCATTATGCATGATCAACTTGAAACACTATGTTAAAGATAATTAGAGCTGGGCACCGTCACTCATCAGTCCTCTAATAGCTTAATGAAAAGGAATGTCATGTACCACCTTTGGGTTAAACCTGTAAATTAGGATAAATGTTATTTTCCAATAAAAATGTGGTAAAATAATTGTACATTTAATAGACATTTTTATGACTCAATTGTAAATGTGTAATGGATTTTTTTGGAAACTGTATTATTATTATTTTTCATGGACCTAGTTAAGTATTTATTAGGGTTGATTGAGCTGTCAGTGTTTTTTCAGGATCAGGCCTCGAGGATTTGAATGAAGACTAACTTTTATGTAAAAATATCATGCTGTCCTCGAAGCGGGTGCCAAGAGGTCACTGCAGATGGAGGTCCTAACTTAGCATAATGGGTTTAACATTTCCATGACATCATCAGGGAATCTGAAAGGAGTCTAAGGATAATCAGAGTGGTCATTCAGAAGAACAGTAAATATTTTATGAGGATATATAGAAGCAGAAAAGATGGTCAGAAAGGTGATTCTAAGCTCCTTAGAGTTCTGTGAAGGAGGCTTCTCAGTTACTCTCAGAGTTAAAAGAGCCAATGCATATTCTTATATTAGCAAGACACTTTTGAGAGGCTCAGAATAGGACCCAGGTTAGACATTAGTTTGTATAAGATCATTTCTGTTTCCTGAACTCTTCATATTTTGTCAAGGTGTCTGTATTTATCCTTTATATGCTTGCAAACAAGAATATACATTCACTGTTCCTAAGACTATTTTAGTTTGTTGATTTCCCAATATTATCTGGTACTGCAAGGTGGGTTCTTTTAAGATGATAATTGAAATTACCATAAGCATATTAGAAGTGTGTATGAATTAGATGAATTCAGTAAGCTCTATTAATTTATATTTTTTATTTTCTACTTTCAACAAATAATATTTGAATCCCTGTATTACTACGGGTCTTTTGATGGGATTCACCTTTACCACCAAACTTCTACTTCTAACCCAAGGCAGATATTGAAGAAAGAATTATATGTATATATATGGAGAAAGAGAGAGAGAGGGAGGGAGGGAGAGAGAAACAATACAAGCTCCACAAAACTTCATGCTTCAGAGTTTTAAACATTTTCTCTAAATTATGATCATTTTTGTTTCCAGCCAGATATACATAAATAGAAATAAACTTGTTCTGTTATTTGAAAAGGAGACATATCTTTTTTTAGAATATGATTAAGTACACTTGCTCAGGGATTATGTGGATTTGATGTTTGGCGTTAACCATTAAAATGGGTATTTTAGACTTTCAAAAATGCCAACTGGAATGAGTACTGAGTCTTCTCGAATTTATTTGTTTATTTTAATAAAAAATTATCTTGACACTTCTGAAAACAAAAGAAATTTTATCATTCCCTGCAGAAGATACAAATGCATAAGTGTTGGGAAAGGTAAATAAAATATTTTAAACTGTAAAATGTAATCTTCTCTCCCCAGTCTTGAGCTTTGAACATAATACCCATTCCTTGAATCTCAGATGTCATCATGCCAGGAAACCTTCCATGGTGTTCTGGCTCAGAAGAATCTACTTGTAAACTCTTAGATAAAAACTTAGGATTTTTTAAGGCAAAAATCCTCTTTGGTCACTTATCTCACATTTCCTCTTATTGTAATGACATGTGCTCCTATCTTTTCTACCATAGTAAAGGCTTCTCAGGAGAAGATAGTTTATCTTTTCTATCTTTGCATTTCCCAGTGTGTCTAACACAGTATTATGTAAAGTAGATAATAAAACTTTGTGTGTACAAATATTTAAAAACACACTTTTTACCTCTGATTATAATATTGAACACATGTAAATAATGCAGTTTATTGCTCCTCTTTCATATAATTCCATTTTATTCTGGTGACTTTGCATGTAGCTGGACAAATGGCAAACTGATATTTTCAAGCTGGTGTTATTCTCACCTTCATAATTTATCTTAAAATTTGATTGGGTCAATTAGAATTTGGTTTTACAAAAAGCCGTTATAATTTTATTTTAAAACAATTTAAAAGGGGTTAATATTTAAAATATCATAATTGTCTTTATACAGTTTGTGGAAACAAAATTTTTACAATTGCATCATCTCATTGCAATTGGTTATGAACTATTTTTATGATCAAAAGCCCTTATCCCTTTGCCTAAACTGCAAATACACACCATTATTTATGCCATCGTAGGCAGATCTTGCCTTACAGATTTGGCCTTATATGCTCGCCAGATATTAACTTGAGAATGTCTCTGTATGATTTATCCTTTTTTTCCCCTTTGCACAGTCACTGAATATTGCAATGTAATGATTTCTGCAAGTGGACCAGTCAAAAGTCAAATAAATCATTCCTTTATAAGATGCAAAGTTTAAAGCACCAGTTAGTAAGTTTTGCTTCTTGGTAATGGGGCTCAGCAAATTTTACTTTCTGACACATTTTATAACCCTTCAGAGTAGGTGCAGTAATTACAAATGACTATATCACCACACCCTGCTGGTGCCAGGCTCTGCTCTAAGTCTCTCTGAGAATGTTTTTGATTGCAACTGCATAATTTTTAATGATTAAAACAATGATTTGATCGGTGCATCAACAATACAGTGTTATTTTGTGGGACTCTGATACCTGTTGGTTTCCAATAAGGAAAGGGAATATTAATGCTTTCATCAAAGAAAAGGATGTTAAGAATGGGTCTTATTAGAGAAACATAAGTGAGGCTTCTGTTTTTAAATATAGAATTCATCTTGCATTTTAAAACACCAAAGAAATTTTATTTGCAGTGACTTTTGTAATTCCAGTTTCTGAAGTCAGACACGTCTCTCATGTGCTAAGTTTTTCTTTGTCTACAAGAGACAAGAAAATAGAGCATTTCTACACTCAATCCTTTTCACATTAAAAAAAGAAAAAAGAAAAAATGAACTGGCCATGGGCCTGTACATTAAATTTCATGACTTAAAACCATAGCAATCAAATATTTTATAATTAGAATCATTATTTTCTTCATGTTTTGAGCTGTTTTACAAACAAAGAGAAGGCAAAAACTCCACACTTACACATTCCTACATTAAATGTAGAAACATTACAAAAATTAGATTAGGAAATAGATGAATATAATGACCTTACTCTCAATCATATGCTGCTAGCTAAGTGTTTGAGACTGAAAAATTGCACTAATGAAGCTATTTGAAGGCTTTTGTGGACAACTGCTTCCTCTTTGAAGATTAAATGAATGATGTTGATGTGATTAATCTTAGTACAGGGAGTGATGCAGCAGCTAGAAAATACCTTGGTGATTTTCATAATTAAACTGAATCAACATTTCAAAGAAATGCCAGTGTTATCACTTGTATATTAGAATTACATTCATTAGACAGAAGAAACAAATAATTTGAGCAAACAAGATTTTCCTTTTGGTGTACTGAGACTTCTATCATGTCTCAGAGTATCTTGCTATAAATCATCATTACTGTTTAATTTTGTCCTTGCCTTTTTAGCTGTTTTTGTGTCTCTGTGTGCCTGTGGAGTGCTGTTGATCATTCAAAGAATCTTGCTTATCCTTTACTTACTTTCAAACTTTTGAATTTTATCTTCTCTTAACCCCACGTCCAAGGTAGTTGTCTGCCCACTATGATCTTAGATAGGTCATACTTAATAAATTTGAGTTCTAATAAAATAAGACTTCTTGGAATTGCTTTGGTTACCTTGCAGAGAACTGAAGAAATCATAGCTCTGGTATCCTCACATATTTTGATAGATTTAAATCTCACAGACCAATGTTATCTTTATCCATTTCTTAGTTGTAAGAAATTTCTATTTTTTTTCTTATTTTCTTAGAAGGATAATTCCAGCAGAGTCACTTTTTTTTAGTGCTTTGTAGATAACTTAAATGAGAAAATCATCAGCACTATTTCCAATCAAACTATGGGAAATTGCCTTGGTAGATCAAGTAAAAACAGTTCTTCTGACTTCTTAGTGTAAGTACAAGTTAGGTTCAAGGGTTAAGGATTACTGCATTAATAGAAGTGCAGTGTGTTACTAGTTTTATCACCACTTTAAATTATTTTAAAGGTTTCTGGGTTACTCTTTGTAACCCTGATATTTGCAGTGCTCTTCCAGCTGTTGCACTGTCTTTCCTTTTCTGGTTGTTAATGGAAATAAGAAATGTTTTCCTTAAGGTACTGGATAAAGGACTGGTCTTTCTCTTCAGGGATCCCAATTTGAGTTCAACCTATAATCCTAAGTGAAATGAGTTTAGTGTCTGTCACCAAGTCAGTGGTGATTGAAAATACTCAGCTCCAAACCTGTTTTCCTGTGACTTTGTAAGGCAGAAAATATTGGAATGATCAGGTACCAAGGAACTCAGGAACAAAAAACTTTTAAAATAATGTGCCAGAATTGATCTAAGATGCTGGTACATATTCCGTGCCAGAAAGCCCCAGATAAAACTCAGCTGAATGGTCTATAATCCGTAGGCATTCTTTCTGAAATTGCCTTCATGTGTGCACCTGAGATGCCAGACAGTCACCTTATACCTGGAAGTTGCCAGTTAACCATGACAGCAGATGAAAAACAAGATAAGTTTACCCCATTTGGGACTGCAGGATGTTCCATTGAAACAAACTTTTTAGCACTTTCTGACTACCCAAATCAAATCTAAGGATTTAGTGAACCAAAAGCACAACTTTCCCTCAGATCCTTCCTCCCATGCTTGTTAGCTGTAACCATAGCCGTCACAAGAAGCAGAAAGAAACAAGAGTCAGAGGAAACTCAGGATGCGGAGGCACAAAGAGACCTACAAGGGAGGAGAGCCTGGGAAAAATCTCTCTTCCACAGGGCATTTGCCAAGAGGCAGATGTGGACATGAAGAGAGTATGGTGGAAGGTGGAGGGAGGGAAGATGAGCAGCACATGCAGGGATCTGATTTACTCAGGGAGCAAACAGGCCAGCGCAGGACCAGTGTGGAGGAGCAATGGGAGAGATGAAAAGGGAGTAGGGAGTTTTTGGGGAGGGGGTTAGCATGATGATTGTATTGTGTGTGACTGTGGGGCAAACAATCCTACATGAGTGGAACATACGAAAGGGCAGAGAAAGATACACATAAGGAGAAGTGGAAATTGCAGAAACTGTGTGTAGAAGATAGGCCTTGTTAAATAAAGAGAGAGCCCCATTTTGCTTGTTATGCTGCCTCGTGACTAACTGGAAAATTGTGCATCCTTGAGAGGAAGTTCTTCTGGAGAACTCCATAATTATAATTCACCAGATCTGTCTGTTGTCCAGTTCCAGAGAGCTGAGGGCGGAAAGAGATAATTGTTCAATAAATCATTCTTATCAAGGACACTTTTTCTTTTCTGGAGCACTGTAAGAAGTTGGAAATGATTGAGAGGTTATAAAATTGCTCCCTGTTCTTCTTCCAATATTCTGTTGATGTTCCTAAGCTAGCCTACTTTGCCCTGTTTCTTAACTTTTCTGATGATACATTTAGACACCCCTTGCCTTCTTCAGCTTCACTATGTTGATGGCCAGTTTATATTTAGTATCACCTTTTCCCCAGAGATGGTTTAGATGTTTTTCCATTTCCCCTCCCCACTTCCTTTTCTGCTTTTTGCCAGTAGGACACAATTTCTTTTCCTTTGAGAAAGACTTTCCATAGAGAACGTGTCATTGAGGAAATTTTTCTCAACCTGCTTTACCTCTAGGCAGGCCTCATGGCTCTAATCACATTTCAGTTTAAATACAAGTTTCATATATCTCTAATGGACAGAGGTCACAAAGACTGAGTACACATTAAAATGGACTGTTGGTGGCCAGTAGTGAAACTCTGGCTCTTTAAATCTCCCATGTTACCTAAAAATCAGCATGCATTAATCTTGACCCTGCAGTCACTATTATTCTCTTTTCAATTTTGCCAAAAGTAAAACAGTCATTTATGGATCTCTGCATGTCATGAGAAGCTTTGTTTCTGTTGTAATGTAACAGATTACATTTTTGAGATAGTGTCTATTAACTCAATTTTAACTTCACCCTCTTAGAAATTCAATTTTCACTATAAATTATCTGGATTTCTACAATATTTTCCATTCTAATGATCTCATTTAATTTCTCCTTGTTTCCGTCCACTGTAGTGAGATTGGCTTCTTTCCTCTGCTGCGGACACTCCATGCCTATTGTTCTTCTTGCCAGAATTTCTTGCCATTTGTCTGGCCATGGTCTCTTCAGTTGCCAAGTTCCAAGTCCATTTGACTTTCTCCATGGAGCCTATTTCACCCTCTCTAGCTCTAATTTATCTTTTTTATTTAAATTAATATAACGCTCAACTGTTTTGAGCATCAGCATAACGTGCTGGGTAAGAGCATAGACTAGGGAATCATAATGCCTACATTTGAATCCTGGCTCCACATTTATTAGCTTTGTAGCCTTGAGCAAATTATATAAATTCTCCATGCTTCACTCTCTGATATATTCTACGTTGTTGGGTGGTGGGAGAATTTAATGGATTAGTATCAAAACACTTAGTGCAATGCCAAGCTGCAATGCTTGTCTAGAGGAAGCATTATATGTTTGTCATAACTTGTGTTTTTTTGTATTTTAGTTGTCATATGTTAAAAAATGGAAAGCAGAGGCCATGCTTATTCTCTTTAGCCATCCCTGACAGTGCTGAGATAACTAAGTACAAAAAGGCCTTTAACCACTTGCTTATGGATTGATTGTGAGAATTATAGTAAAATATCTCTTCTAATATGCTAAGTGACAAAAGAAATTCACCACGAATGTCAGTTCAAGAGTGAGTTAGACCAAGAGGAGTGTGATACCTCTGTAGGTAGGTCCCAATCTTACAAACATCTCCAAGTCTTAGACAGAAGTCAACAGGAAAATGAGCAGCTGCACAACTCTTTGTCCTGGAGACTTAGATCTTTTGTCCATAGCTCACACTACTGCCACTAGGTGGGTGATGCAGCAGCCAGTTGCCTCTGGTTTTGTCTTTGGGCTTTCTTCTTACTATCAAAGAAAAGAAAGTAATTTGTAAACAAGGTTGACAGAATGTGTAAACTAAGATCACAAAAGGCGATTAAAGTAAAAATGGGGGAAAAAAAACTCAGTTTGGTGTTTGGTAGAAGTCATTTTTTTCTTTTCCTCTCACTTTTCTTTAAAGGTTTGAGGGTTTTGTGGTCCTTAGCTTTATGTCTCAACTGCAAAAATTTCATACTTTAAACATGTTTGGGCCAGGCGTGGTGGCTCATGCCTATAATATCAGCACTGTCGGAGGCCGAGGCGGGTGGATCACGAGGTCAATAGTTCAAGACCAGCATGGCCAACATGGTAAAACCCTGTCTCTACTAAAAATAGAAAAATTAACCGGGTGTGGTGGCATGTGCCTGTAATCCCAGCTACTCAGGAGGCTGAGGCAGGATAATCGCTTGAACCTGGCAGGTGGAGGTTTCAGAGAGCTGAGAGCACACCACTGCACTCTAGCCTGTACAACAGAGCAAGACTCTGTCTCAGAAAACAAAAACAAAAACAAAAAATGAACAAACAAAAAACCGCAAAAGCTCCCCCAAAACCAGAGACATGTTTGATATAATATGATGTATTTTTGGTTGCCACTCTTTTTCAAAAATTTCAAATGAAAACCAAGTTGGTATCCTCATCGTAACAAAGAGGTATATGCAGGCTTTCTTGATGATTATTTTTATACTATTTCTATATTTTAAAGATATAGTATATAATTCCTTGCCATCCTAAATTCTATGGCTCAAAACATGGCAGTAGAAATATAGTTTACATGTGTAAATATATTTTTATTATTCTCTCCTTTTGTAGGAGGCCCAATTTTGTGGAGTTGGTGCCTAACAAACAGCAAACCACTCTTTGCTGGGCCCACCTCTTAAAGGAGGTAAGAATGAGTGCAATTAGGAATTGACCCTCCTTGTCTATTACTAAGGAGTTGCAAGGATCCTTTCCCATGTCAGGACAACTGATGTAATGTTTTCATTCTCTTCATGACAGGGGTGGAGAGAGCTGGGGGTAAGGTAGACTCTAAATATACAATCATCCTGTAGTTCTTGAAGGATTTTTAGAAGCCAAGCATAGCCTAGGGCAGTGATCTAGTCTAGAATAAGTGGTGTGTTTGTGTCTCTATGTGTGTGTAAGGCAGGGGTTAGGAGAGGAAGTGGTGGAAATAAGAGAGTGATAAGTTGGAATGAAGGGAAAGGAGATGAAATTTTGGTAAATTCTCTGTAAGCAGAATTGTTTAAATAAGTCTGCTATCTGAAGACAGCTATACTACAAATGGCTTCCTTCTATATATATAGGACTAGCAAGATTACATCTAGGATATAGGCTGAGTTTACATAGGATTATTCTCTTGTATTTCATACTCTCATTGAAGAATCAAACATAATTTTGAATACATATATGTATCCATATATATGTAAATTCCAATAACTTCAATGTGACTTGTGTTTCTGTTAAATACATCCATTTCTATATCTTTATATGTATGTCAAAAAGAGGAAGACTATGTAAAATAATTAAAATGGCTTTTCTAAGAAAATTTAATTCAACTGAATGGCTATATGAAACAAGCCTTGTTTAAGAAAGTAACACTGCTTTGAATCTTGTTTTTAAAAGCAATCCATTTTCTATGGACTATGTATAGAACCCTCAAATACTACAATATTTCTTATGTAACTCCAATTAGATCCAGATTTCTGATGTCAGTTTAACAGTAGTTCAGAGCCAATTTCATTTTTTTTTTTAGAAAGTATGAGTCAAGACTATTTCCTATTGAAACTGCTTCTAGAGGTCACACAACAAATTCTGTTGCTGCTCTTTCTTTCCTTGTTCAATCTTTTTCCTTGACCTAAATACACTTCTGTTGGACCTTAAGGTTCAGAACATCTGTCTACAACCTTTTTCAGAATCTCTCTGGAGGCTCCGTTTTGCTCTTTATTGTATGTTACTAACCGCAGTAGAAGCCATGAACACATTTAATTTCCTTACAGGTCCCAGATTGCCTAATTGTCAGTGACAGCAATTTATGTTCCTATGACCATTCACTGTTACATACATTTAGATTTTATGGTATCAACTCATGGATCCAGTGATGTTTATGTAACTCAATTGTGTAAGTCACTATATTTTATGGTCCTTTCTTCAGAAATGCTTTTCTCTAAGTTTTTCGGAGTTACAGATCCCTGACAGTCATATTGCTTATTGTGCCTTCTTATTCATATGAATTAGAGTTGAAGTGTCAAAGGCTTAAGCAGATGAAGTGTCAAAGGCTTAAGCAGGTGTCAAACACCATAAATGCATTCTGTATGGCATCTTATATCACTACAGAAAAGTCAAATCAACAGCAATATGAACAGGTTAGTATTCTTTACCTATTTGTTATAATCTCCAGCTTGTCCTACTAAACTATGGGAAACATAACTGAATTCACTTTTATGTAAATGGACTACAGAATGTCATGTTATTATGAAATAATTCTCCTGAAATTACTTTAGATAAAGAGCCAATTCTAAGTTAGGACTCAGGTATTTTGCCTAGCTGACTATCAGTCATCTGCAGACTATCCCTTTATCTGATTTCAGAAAGGGAAAGAAATTGGAGATACTGGAAATTCCAGTGTGAACTATTGTAATAGGCATGATTTGGTTTGGTGCATGAGATGAAGATCAAAGCCCTTTAGAATGGAAACATGGTCCTTTAGGCTGTTGTCAACTAAGAGAAACTTAAAGCTGAACTGAACTGATTACAAGTCCCTTAAAGAACAAAACTTCCAAAGAGCAAAAATACATCTGATATGGCTTTTTGAAAGTGGTCTCAAAGATTTATGGTGAAACATGATCCTATGGAATGAAAAAGAGGAGGTGTAAAACAATTATGTGGTGTTACAGTTAAATGCTTTAAGGCAACAACAAGGGCAGAGAAAAGCTGAATGAGTTAATGCTAACAGAGTTGCAGAGTGTGAAGACTTTTGCAATTATAGAAAATCAAGGGATAAAGAGGATAAAGAGATAGAATGAACTATATAAGTAGGTTTGTGAAATTGATGATAATTCTATACTGGCTGGCTTGTTGAGCTCAGAGAAATGTGGTAATACCTAGTGATTAGGAAACTGGATAGACACTCAGGTAAAATATATTCCTATATATATATAGTCTTACCTTGTGGTTTAGGACAGGCAGTCTAATTCTTTTACTTATTAGTATAACCAAAATCAGTCTTCGTCTATTTATCTAGGAGGTCTAACATTTAGTGAAGTATTGATAATTGAGTGTCTTGCAGCTCTTTGTAAAGTCACATGTAAGTCCATATTTATTTAGTGGAGCAATTGTTCCTTGTTTAAACAAAACAAAGCCCAAATAACTACAAAATTTAAAAAGAATTTGCAAAGTTCAAAACTAAAAGCCCCTTGAAGTCAGAGGCTGTTTTTTTTTTATTCTGTCAGTGCTGGGCCCAGTGCCTGGCACATCTTAGGTACTCTCTAGTGTTTAGGGGTTTGATGCAAAACAATTTGAAAATGACTAAATTGGGTTATTTTGGAAAACATAGATTCATCAAAGGCATTTTATGGTAGAGTCAGTTATGCTGATCATATTAATTTTGCTCCATTCCAATCACAAATATAATAAATATACCTGGCATTGCTTTGCATTTCCTGAGTAATCTAAGTCTGATATGCAATGCTATTCATGGTAGGCAGGCTCTAAAAGGGTCCCTAATGATTTCTGCCTCCTAGTGTTCATACCCTGTGTAATGTTCTCCCTTTGAGTATGGGCAGGACCTAGTGCCTTGCTTTTATGAGTAGAGTACAGCAAGAGTTATGGCATGTCCTTTCTGAGATTAGAATAAAACACTGTGGCCTCCTTAGTGGTTCTCTCTTGCACACTTTCCTAAAGATAGAGGGAGAACAGGGGTGGGGCAAGAAGAGGAGGGAAGGGGTGGGGGGAGGGAGAGAGAGAGAGAGAGAGAGAGACTGAGAGAGAGAGGAATATTGATTCTGTCTTTCCTTTCACTTCATCAATGACTTTTTATCTTCCCTGTCTTCTAAGTTAGCCATCTTGGACGGCTGGTTTGAGTGCATATTTGCTTCCAAACTTGTCTTCAAGTATATGAAGGCTGGTTATATAGAATTATATAAAAAATTATCCTAAATCTTCTCTGTGCACAGAGCAAAAATTGTTATATTCTAAATAAATAATAAACGGCAGGTGAATATATTCAAAGGTATTTAGAAAAATGTGAAAAAAGTTTTTTACAGAGAAAGTGCAATGTTGACTAAACTTACATTGTTATAAAATGTATCTATAATTCATTTAAATGTTATTTTAGTATTTTTACATTAATTTGTTTATATTAATACTTGCAAAAATATTGTTAACATTTGTACACTTCACGACCCTTTTGGCAATCTACATTGCATTTCACCTGCTTGTACATTCATTTATTATATTTTGTCATGTATATAATCATAGCAAGTAGCAGTATTCTGTAGGCTTTGGTAATACCAGGGAGTTAAATTATCTTCAAAATAATATTCTATTCATGAGTATATACTGTCCGAGAGAACACTGAATTTTATTAACTATGATTCTGTAACTTCTGAAAATTCTTGGGATGGAGAGAAATGTTTTGTTTTTTTCTTTACTCTTGCCACATATGGTAATTTTCTGAATCCATTATTTTTATAGCATGCCATTTAAATATGAATATTTTAGAAGTTAATTGCAAAGATCATAAATGTGATAGCTGTGAAAAGCATACTAAAGCCAGTTATATCTTTTTAATCAAAAACAGAATCTGAGGAAAACACTTTTTCATATCTTTCTCTTCATGATAATCAATGCGTATTTATTACTACCCACAGGCACTATACTAATATCTGTATACCTTTTTAAAAATTCATTCAGTGAGGAGATTCCAAATTCACCTATCCCATGAAGATTTAATAGAAGTAATCCTCACTATTATCTCTTAAACTTGGAGCGTGGTTTATTGTTCACAGAATATTTTCACATACGTCATCCCATTAGTGCCTCACAATGACCCTGGATGTAAGAAGGACACTTATTATTATTCTTACTTTGTAGAGGAAGAAATGCAAGCTGAGAGAATTTAAGTGATCCCCAAAGTCACAGTTAGAAAGTGTCTACTTGGGTCCTGAATCTATCTAATTCCTAGCCCAGTGCCTATTCTACACATTGACTTTATTTTGCAAGTTCCTGACAGGTGCAATCATACCAAATTTATGACTAATAGGTGTTGAAATGTCTAACGACTAAGATAGGTGTATTAGCTCTTAAATGGCTCACATTAAATGTGAAAGAAAATACAACCACTTTAAGAGTCCATGTTTTACTCTGTCTAAAACAATTAATTTTAGTGATATTTTCTTTGCACTTATTTGAACTTAGGTTTATGACCCAACTTACTCAACAAGTGATAAAGGAAGCATCTCTGGTTTCAGTTCAAAGTGTATTTAGTATTAAAGGAATTGGCACGCTTATTATTCTGAATCGAGGAGGGTCCAGTTAAAATCGAATCCAGGGCTTGATTGACTGCTTTATCTGTTTTAAAGTCATGTTTACAAAGATAATGTTTGACACTAACTTCTTTGAGAGATCTGAAGGCCAGGCAAAGCTAGACACCCACCAAGGACTTATGTGCTTGTGTGTTTGCGCAGCCCCTCCTCCCTACCACTTGGTCTTTGTTAGGCATTGGATGGCCTGTAACATGACTGCCTAGCTTTGAGACTGTGGTTTAATCTTCTAGCAGGGATCACTGGGCCATAGAACATTGGTCTCACTGCTGTAGGATTCCTACTGGCTGAGCTGTAAAGTTTTATTCCAGTGTGTACTTTTTAGGTGTTCAGCAAATATTTGTTAGAAAATTAATTAATATACACATAATTTTCCAACTGAGAAACTTTCACAAATCCAGAGGAAATGTGGTTCCCAGATCACTGGGCATGGGCCTGTTATTTTCTTCATCAGAATTTCCTTGGGTTGGTTGAGATATCTTAAGCATGAACTTGAATACTCTTCACATTTGGGGTTCCAGTTTCCTGATCAGTGGTTGAAAGGCAGTTGCTGCTTGCTGACAAGGGAAGGGAAGGGCTCCCAGTGGGTCTCTAGAGAAGCCGTGTTTTGTGCAAGGGGTGAATGCTGGGCTCAGAGTGCCTGGGTCAGCCAGTGGTTTTGGTTGTTTGCCCAAGAGGGAGTGATTGAGTGGAAAGCACCAAGGTTGACTTGTTGATTAAAATTATAATTCAGCATTTACATTTTCAAAGTACTTTATAATTGCTAATGAGCTGTTTCTCAAAGTGGGCCCGGGAGGAAGGTCAGCAGCCTGGTCCCCATTGTACAAATGAGGAAACTGAGACACAGGGATGTTAAATGACTTGCTCAAGGTCACACAGCAAGTTCACTCAGGAGGCAGCTTCAGTTGAACTTTAGAACATGGCTTTCTACAGCTGAGCTTAGGGTCTTGGGGGATCTTTCCTACGGGGAGTTCTCTCATCCTGGGGCTCTGTTGTTTAATTATGGCTTGATATGGATCTGAGATCATCTAATAAAATGAGCTGAAACAGCCCTGCTCCTGAAGGATGGGAGGTAAATGTGGTGCTGACGGCTGAAAGAATAATTCTGGGAATGCGCTACTGTGGGCTGTGCTGGGCTGTGATTTTGCAAATTCTGCTCAGGAATATTATTTTCAGGGTCCCAGGGTTTTTGCTCTCATTTTCTAACAAATCACCCAGGCAACGTTTTTTCCTACAGGCTCACTCTTTGAGATTAGCTCATGTTCATAATAATCTCCCCTTTAGATTCTTATTTAATTAAAATAAACAGACAGCCATAATTTTTTCCCCTGTTACACTGAAATGAAGCAACTGCTCATCCCTTATCAGTGCTTATGGGAGGCAGAGACCTTCGAAAGCCCTTTGAGTCATGTTGCTGAGGATAGTTCTTCCTCTGAGCTCCCCAAGTCACTGTGCACATACCATTATTTTTGTATTCATGACATGACATTATAACAGATACTTTCTCTGCCACTTTCTAGAAAAATTTTTACTACTCTTTGTGTCCCTAAGATTTTTTACTGTATCTGTCTAATCACAGGCACTTAGTATTAAATGCTTGTTAATAAAAAAAAGTTTTTTTTTAATAAGTGGCCAAACATTTTTTCTTCTTTTCAGGAAGGAATATCAAAGTAGAGTGAGAAAGAGGAAAAGAGAAAAAAGAAAAGGAATTGAAGTAAAGAGGAGTAGAAAAAGCCTGCTATTTGGAAACTTTGATTACTATTTATCTTACATAACCTCATATGCTCTTATTAGTAAATCTTTTGCAGATAAAGAAATAAGAAAAGGCAAAAAAAGAAAAAAGGAGCAAAAGAAAATGCATAGATGGAGACTGTACTGGTTGTCCAGGTGGAAATATGTCCAACATTTGTAGATTTCATTATAATAGAACAAAATTAGCTTCATGCTGAAAAAAGCCACCTCTCCCCTGTCAAAAAATGAGAAGGCCAGTAAGGGAATTACCTGGAAATTGTGTAACTGCTGCTTTCAAGGGTTTGGTTCAAAAACTGGATGAGTTTGTATTTCATTTTTCCCTCTTCTAAAAGTTTCCAAGATTTTCAGTGTGACTTTTAATTACAGGAGTGTGGGGTGAGGAATATCATCCCAATTCTTGTCTGCTATTGCTTCCATTTTCCATTTATAATAATCCGAACCCTACAGCCTGTACTGGGGATATTTACATGTCTGTTCTTGGAATTTTCTAAGGAAAGGCTTATTCACAATTCCACAGCTGAAGTACTTCAGGAAAAAATCTTTGGTTAGTGAGGGGTTGAACAGATGCATCGTATCAATGGAGGTAACTGTGATATATTTGCCACTGTATAGGAATAAGAGTCAGAGATCTAAGTTCCATGTTCATATCTGTCACTTACTAGTTATGCTGAGTAAGTTGCTGAACTTTGTGGCTCAGTTTCTTCATTTATAAAATAGGAATAATATTTACATTAGACAAATTATCAAAACTAAAAAATAAAATATAAAAAGAAAGAATATTGAATTATGGGAAAGGGAAAAAAGCTAAGAAAAATTCTTTTTTTTTTTTTTTTTTTTTTTTGAGACGGAATCTTGCTCTGTCACCCAGACTGGAATGCAGTGGCATGATCTTGGCTCACTGAAAGCTCCACCTCCCGGGTTCATGCCATTCTCCTGCCTAAGCTTCCTGAGTAGCTGGGACTACAGGCGCCTGCCACCACGCCCAGCTAATTTTTTTTTTTTTTTTTTTTTTTGTATTTTTAGGAGAGACAGGGTTTCACTGTGTTAGCCAGGATGGTCTCGATCTCCTGACCTCATGATCCACCCGCCTTGGCCTTCTAAAGTGCTGGGTAAATTACAGGCATGAGCTACTGCGCTCGGCCAAAAAATTCTTCTTGAGAGAAAAATGCTAACTTATAAATGTAGGAAGAATGATAATGTCAGAAAATTCTCACTTTATAGTCCCTAATGTAATAATTGATTCAGGTGTATGTGATCAGTGGATGCTAAGCCATTGGGTGAAAGGTTGTTGAGGGGTAGGATATTCATGGCCTAATAGAAATGGGAAAATTTTATGTTTACAAAGGAGGGGCCAGGTGGTCATCACCTTAACTACAAGGTCAATCGTAGCATAACACCTAGATTAACAGCCTGACATTATTTGCTACTATATAATAAGATTTGAAGTACCTAGTATCACTTTTATGAACTATTCTGGCCAGAAATTTAATCTATATCTAATCAAACCTCTAACCTAAATTCCAGTTTAGAAAATACAAGAGACTTATACCTCTGTATAAGTTAAAGTTAGAAAACAACTACTTAGATCTAGAATGTGGGATATTCTATATTTATGGAATAATTTTTTTCATAAAAATTGCGTAATAATTTTTCAATTTTATTAGGTATAATAATATTGTGGCATATTTAAGAATGTATTTATGCATATATCCACACAAAGAAAATATGAAAAAATATTAACAATTATTTAATCTAAATGGAAGGTATATGTGTGTTCATTGTATTATCTTTTTCAAGTTATTGTGTTTGGATGTTTTTATGAGTTAGAAAAAATTTAAACAGGAAATAAGGTAAGATACTCAAATAACACACTTATGATAAAATAAGCTATTGTTAATGTAGCAGTAGTATTT
This sequence comes from Pan troglodytes, assembly GCF_028858775.2. Lineage (NCBI taxonomy): Eukaryota > Metazoa > Chordata > Mammalia > Primates > Hominidae > Pan > Pan troglodytes. The sequence continues at coordinate 84,250,491 of NC_072412.2, read as the reverse complement.
ATAATGTATCTATAATGGCATAGGAAATTGTTGACTAATATGTTGATGTTGAGAAGGACAGGAACAAAGCTTATCCCAAAAGGAAATAAAATTCTCATAGAATAAAACAGTCTGAAGACTGTTGACACCTAGAAAATACATAAGATTTTTTTTTTTTCCTTGTTGGGTGCAAGTTTTATTAGACTTACAAAATGGTATGTCATCCTCCTGGTCTGAAGACAGGTCTATGTAGTGATGCTTTGGGGCCAACTCAGGAACATTATATTAGTGGTACATTGCATTTATAATGCATTTTTTATTTTCTTAATCTGAATGCACCTACTGTTACGTAGGTATCTCCACCAATTATATCCAATCATCTGACTGTATTCACACATTAATTTTAGAAGTCAAGGATTTATGCTTCCATTTATTAATGAAGAAGCTTAGTCTATGATGACACATGGGTTACAAGTATAGAACCAAAACCAATTATTATTCCCAGCTTAATTAGAGTGAATGGGTTACAATTTTGTTTCAGGTTTACTTCACAAAAATACCCTGGAAAAAGTAATCCAATTATCCATATTATTACTAAGATATTTAAAAACTGCTTATGCCCTCAATTGTGAAAAGGCAGCTTAGATTTTAAAGTTATTTGTTATGGTTTCATAATAGACCATGTGATTATGCTGTCAGTGCCTTAACATTAAGGTATTGTTTCTATAAAAACAATGCAATAGAACTTTACATACATTTACAACATGAAACTAGGTATTCTCTCCACTGAAAACAAAGAAAAGGAGATATTGAGAAGATTTGTGTTGTAAACATTTAATTAGAAATCTAAACATTCATTAAAATTTTTGTTACCATTTATTACAAAGTTAAAGGTTGCCAATATTTTAAAAAATTGAATTCTACTGTTACACCTCAGGGTTTTGCTACATATTGATTTTATTTCTCTATATTTTGCTCTTTCTTTCCCCCCACCCCTTCTTGATTCTTGTTTTTCTTTCTATTGGTTGTGTGTAATTCAGGACTAAATGTGTTGTGGTTATGTCTATGGAATAAAGTTTTATGTTTTTCGTTTTCAACTTTTAGAATTGATAAGTGAAATATAAACATATTAAAAATAAACCGCTAAGACAACTTAAAATACATTGCTGTTTGCACAGATGTCTTTTTTCCTGCATCACTATCATCCGATAAAATAAATCTTATTTTTCACTGGAACATGTTCATTGATACTACTACAATACTTATAAAGATCATGAATCTAAGGGTCAAACCTGCCCAAAGCAAAAAGCTTTCAAATAATTATCATCAGAAATACCATCTTAAAAAAAAGGAAGAGTGACTACATTTATCCAGAATCATCCAGAATGAGTCCTTCCACATAAGTGAACTTTCCAGAAAAACTTTTAAGTGGCCGGAACTTTTTAAGCAGATCACCTATTTAGATACAATGCTTTAAAAATCTTTTATGTGCCTACTTTCATATTAAAACGTAATGTGCAGAATATAAACTAGTATTTACTTAATGATTCAAGGCTACCATTAGGAACTGGTTGCCTTTAATTCACATAACAGTCTATAGATCATTTTCACACACATACCTTCTGGTTTATCTTCACCACAGCTTTATGCCAGAGGTGAGATAGGCATCAATACTCCTGTTTTTTACAAAACGGGAAACTGAGGCTCAGCATGTCTAAATGTCCTCTGTTATGTGGGAGAATAAGAAAGCAGGCAAGTGTTCTGGCTTTAAGCCTAGTGCTCCTTCTCATACACACCACTGCCTCTCTAGACCAGTGATTACACAGCATGTTTGCAAAGATAATGACGGGGTCACATGGACCATTTTTCCTTATTCAAAATACCTTCAAATTCCTAAGGAGTTATATTTTTGCATTAGGTTTTTACAGTGTTTACTGCATGGTGCCTGGCATATAATAAGCACTTAGGCATTGTTCTGTGAATTTGTCTGTGGTAGCATACCTGGCACTAGAGCCTCTAATTAACATTCATTCATTCATTCATGTATTCACTCATTAATATGTTCAACAAATACTTAATGAGAGTGTACTATGTGCCAGGCCCGCTGTACTAGATGTGAGTATAAATGCCAAATGCATAAAAAACCTTAAAGTCTAGGAATTTGCATCAATCAAAGTGTCACTCAAATGTTAGACGTCCTTCTCTCACACAACACTACTTTGAAGAAGGTGGCAATCACTATACGTGTTAGTTTGCCAGGGTTGCCGTAACAAAACACCATTAGTATGGGTGGTGTAAACAACAGAAATTTATTTTCTCACAGCTCTGGAGGCTGGAAGTCCAAGATCGAGGTGTCAAAGATTTGGTTTCTATTGAAGCCTCTCTCCTTGGTTTGCAGATAGTTTCCCTCTTGCTGCTTCTTTTCAGGGTGGTCTCTCTGTGTATGTGTCCCTGTGGTGTCTATTCGTGTGTCTGAATTTCCTCTTTTTTTTTTTTTTTTGAGACGGAGTTTTGCTCTTGTTGCCCAGGCTGGAGTGCACTGGCGCGATCTTGGCTCACTGCAACCTCCGCTTCCCGGGTTCAAGCAATTCTCCTGTCTCAGCCTCCCGAATAGCCGGGATTACAGGCGCCTGCCACCACGCCCAGCTAATTTCTGTATTTTTTAGTAGAGATGGGGTTTCATCATATTGGTCAGGCTGGTCTTGAACTCCTGACCTCAGGTGATCCACCTGCCTCAGCCTCCCAAAGTGCTGGGATTACAGGCTTGAGCCACCGCGCCCGGCCTGAATCACTGCACCCAGCCTGAATTTCCTCTTCTTATAATGGCACGAGTCATACTTAATTAGATCCCACCCATATAACCTATAATACCTTAATTACCTTTTTAAAGGCCCAGTGTCCAAATACAGTTACATTCTCAGGTACTGGAGATTAGGGCTTCAACATAGGAATTTTGGGGAAACATAATTTAGCCCATAACACTATGCTAATTACTTTCCGTGGAGAGCCTATTATGTGTCAGCACTTTGAAGGCACTTCTATTAACACTAATTCTGACAGCAGCCCTGTAAATTAGGGTACAGCTGAAAATATACTCAAGGTAGTGAAGTGACTTATGTGAAATAAACCTCCAATGTGGTGCCTGAATATGAGCCCAGGTCAGCCTAACTTGATGAAACTTTGATGTTTATTTGATGGTGCAGAGGTCTTTCCTAGTCCTGTCTTTCTGGATAGTTGGGCTTGCAGGATACATGACCTCTGAGCAAGTGTTATGCTGCAGGAAATTAGTACACACTTATTTAAATTGTCAATCTTTTTAAAAAAAAATTTAGGCCGAACGTTTTTCTTGTTTCTTTTACATAACACTGGACCTCAACTTAGTTATTAGATTCCATGCAATCAAACTATCGTTCACAAATTTATCTCATTTTGATATTACTATCAGACATGCTCCCATTTAAACATTATTTTGGCCTCTGACTATGAATAAATGCAGTATTTAATGCACGTAAATATTTTATGATTAACTTTGGTTACTTGTATCATCTCAGTTCACTCTATAAATTCAGTCAGGGAAGAAATATTTTAGGCAAAATACTCAGCCTGAGATGTGAACAGAAATAACTTAAAATGGTTCTTTTGTACTATATAATGCAAATGTAACCTAGTTAAGATTTAAGAAATCAATAAACATCTTGAATTCAGGCAGAGTGTTAATACATCATGTTATGTTGTGGGATAATATTAGGTCTAATATACTTTGCCATTTCCAGTAACTCCTCCCTGGACTCCTCAGAAGGAGCTCCGTTATTCTAGTCTGATGGGTGGACCCTTTTGGGAAGCAGTATTGTAGTTGGCTAGTAGCCAGTTGTATTTCCTCAAACATCTTCCAACCCTCAAAAGCATTTTTCAAATTAGCTACGAAGTAAAGAAAACCTGGTTGTCCATCATTCTATGAGAAGCTGTCTTTTCAAGGAACACTTTGGGCCTTCCTTTCTTTTTTCAATCTTGATATTGATTTGTGTATTATTGAATTCTAATAATGATAGGCTTAGAGGTAGTTGAGCTTCCCTGGTAACTAGCTGGACATTTCCTTAGTTGTTATTAGCAAATCATATAAGTACACAAAAAACACTACAGTAAAACCTCAAAAAGCTGTAATGTTAAGAGAGTGGTTAATTGATTTAACCTGTGAGAAAAGCAGAACTCCTCCTCTCCTCAAAATGTATTTCTGGCTGTTTACCATTGTGTTTAAAATATTTTTTATAAATTTCCCATTTATAATAAATGTACAATAGGCATATACAGTACATATATTGCATATAATATAACAGATATAACAGACATAATAAGCTTGCCTATTCAGATCTTTGTTCAGCCTAAACATAAATTTGTAGTAAATTTCTGTGGAACAATTGACTGACTGAATAAATGGGAAATAGAGGTAATAATACAGCTGATTTTGTACTGCTCTGAGAGCAGTGTGGACGTGTTTTAATTTGTTTTAAAGTTAGATCTCTGTTATCTTATTGTTTGCTTTTATCTTTCCAATATAAACGGAGATCAGGAAAAAATAAGGTTGATTGACTTGTTAGTTATTTGGGTTTATGTATTAGTAACCAAGATTAGAGATTGGAATCATAATGGTCTGGGTTTGGATTACAGCTTTGCTACCTACTGTATAAGCTTGAATAAGTTGCTTAACCTTTCGGAGCTTTCTTTTTTTTTTAAATTTATTTTTTATTTTATATTCTTGAGAATGAAAGAAAAAAGATGAGGCTCAACATGATTGAGACTTCTTTTACTATTGTTAAGATGGTGATAAAAAATGGTACCTACCAATAATTATTCTTGTAACGACTAAATGAGGCAATGGAATTAGAGGTCTTAGCCGGGTTCTGTCTATAACATGACATCCATTATTGTCATTCTGCTCAATAGAATTCAGTGGGCTTTGTTTGTCCCTGTTCTATTTCCTTCTTTTTTGAACATTGGCTCTGATCCTGCTAAAGTCTGCCAGCTAGCTAGTGTTCCTCTTCTCTGTGTCAGATCCAGGTGAACTTCTGAGCTCCTTCCACTATATCCCACACTTCCTTTAGAAAAAATATTGATTGGAGAGACCAGCTTGATTTAAATCATTCTAGTAACTTGGGAACTTGGCACAAAAATAGTTTTCCAGGTGGCAAAGGGGTACAGGTATGGAATTACATGCATACCTCCCACTATAGTTTACTTTTACGCTCTGATTCTGACAGAAAAATGGAGAAAATATTTGATGATATCTTTCTTATAATTAATTCTACATAATCAATGTGCCATTGTTTGCATTTTCAGTTTTTTTCTCCAGATTAAGTTATCCAATTTCTCAGCAATTCTATTTCTAATTCCCCATCAGCCCTTCCCTCCCACAGGTTTCCTCTCCAGCTAAAGATACTAGAGTTCTACATATCTGAGTAACTTCTATGGTAAGGGGGGATTGTGTGCTGTCCACAAACACAGTGATTTAAATGAGGTTAAGTCTATTACAGACTTCATCATGAGCAAGGAAAACAAACCAAAGATGTTAAACATATGATCCACAACACAGGTACCATATTTCTTTAATCTGTTCTTAGTTACACCACATACATCAAAGCTAGGACACAGGAGGACTGGCCAAGATGCTCAGCTCTTTCTATTGCTGGGAGTTCTGCATGGCTCCTTGGTGATCAGAGAGGTAAACCATTTCCTTACCTTCTATCTTCACAACTTATAATACTACTAGGATCATAGCCTGTTCCATTAGGGTTTACGTACTCCAGTTTCCTGAGGTGATATCCTGACGTGTATGAGAAATGGTAGTACAGTAAGCATCACATTCACAAAAAAATGGATTTTGAAGTAAAAATACTGGGTATGCATATTAACTCATACATATTAGTTTCCACTGCCTCATCTTTTTTTCTCTTATCCTTTGCCTCATGTGCATGATGGCTTGAAGGGAGGGAGGAAACGTGGCTACAATAGCACTTGCCTTATAGGATTGTGAGAATTAAATAAAACAATGCTTAGGTACATTGAGTTCATCCACCCATCTATGCATTTATCCACCCATCCATCCATCCTCTATTTATTCAGTCAATATTTCTGTGAACCCACTATGTGCCAGGCACTGTGTATAGTGCCCTAAGGTAGAGAATGACAGGTAGGCAGCACAGTTTCCTTTCCCCTGGCCTTGTATTATGGTAATTAAACTCCAAAGGTATAGCCAGAGAAATGAAGCTTTGATCCAGGAATAAGGTACAAAGTTCAAACCAGAATCTCGCTTGTCTGCCCTGCCCCATGGCTCTGACAGCCCTGAGCAGAGTTGACAAGCCTTCCCCGTTTTATTCACAGGAATTGAAAGTTTCATGTGTTATTAAAATTCCTCCCTCCCTGCAAACCATCATCCACAGGAGGCAAAGGAAGGAAGTGAAATTGAAAGGTCCATCAGCAAATCTTCTGACATTTACCCAGGGGGTGAGACTGGGGAAATAAGCACGTGACCCCTCCGTCAGTTGCTACTCCTGGGGGAGGAGCTGTGCAAAAGCGTGAAGCTTTTAGACACATCTGGCCCAGGGCAAAAATATGAATTTGACTGAGATTGTCTTCTACCTGCTGGCCTCTGAGCCTGGGATCTTTCCTCCTACAGCAGTGTCCACTCTCCCCCTGAGCTCTCACAAAGTGCTGCTTGCCATCCTGTGTTGCCCAGAAGAAACTAAACATGCTTTCCCTCTTAGGCACTATGCAGTTCTTGAAATAGACTTTATTATTTATTTATTTATATTTATGGGGTACCGGTGATTTTTTGACATAAGCCTACAATGTATAATGGTTAATCTAGGTTATTGACGTATCCATCGCCTCACATTTTTATCATTTCATTGTGTAAGGAACATTCAAAATCTTCTCTTCTAGCTGTTTTAGACTTTATTTTTTTAAGAGCAATTTTAGGTGCACAGCAAAATTGAGAGGAAGGTATAGAGATTTTTAATATACTCCTCCCCCGATATGCACAGATTGTCCCATTATTAACATCCTTCACCAGAGCGGTCCAGTTGTTACAAGTGATGAACCTGCATTGACATCATCGTCACCCAGAATGCGTAGTTTCCATTAGGGTTTTCTCTTGGTGTTGTACATTCTATGAGTTTGGACAAATATATAATGACATGCACCTATCATTACGGTATCATACAAGAAAGTTTTGCTGCTCTGAAAATCCTCTGGGCTCAACCTATTTATGCCTTTCTCCCTCCTAACCCTTGGCAATAACTGTCTTCTTACTATCTCTACAGTTTTACCTTTTCCACAATGTGATGTAGTTGGAATCGTACAGTGTGTAGCCTTTTCAGATTGGCTTCTTTCACTTGGCAATATGCATTTAAAGTTCCTCTATGTCTTCATAGTTTGATAGCTCATTTGTTTTTATTGCTGAATAATATTCCATTGTCTGGATGTATTTATTCATTCAGCTACTGAAGTTTGGTTGCATACATGTTTTGGCGATTATGAATAAAGCTGCTATAAACATCTGTGTCTGTTTTTTGTAGCACTGTGCATTTAAAAGTAGACATCAAAGGCTTAAGTTAAAGGAAATTTCAGCTTGGCAATGATCTGCAGGGCAGGGAAGCCTCTTCTCTGGACCCACCTGAAGTCCAGCCTTTTGAACAGAGGGACAGAATAAATTGTCAAAGAAGCTAGGACAAGTAGAAAAAGGAGGAAGTCATGCTCTTTCTCCTTTCCTGTCTCTCTACTCTCCCACCTCATGTGGCATGGTACAGTTTAATCCTGAGCTAGGATTTAGGTGGTTCTTCCCTCCCTTTGAGACTCATCTGCCAATTTCCAAAGACTGGCTGTAGCCCCTGACCCTCCCAAGCCTGCACTTCCACATTTGTTGGGTGCACTAAATTAGAAAAGTAGAATGAATGCTGCTAATGCTACCTGTGAATGACTCTGTGCAAAATGCTGACTGAACCATGTTTAGATAAATCACCCTGGAGAGCATTTACCTTTTCTTCTTAAACAGAAACAAACCATTTTATGACATTCTATCAATGGAGCATTTTATAAGATATGCCAACTTCCAACAGATCTTTCAAGAACATCCACTTCTACTCGCAGCCCATCCTTCCTCTATGTAGGGAAGAGAGCAAGTTAGGATTTGACTCTGTCCTGTTTGATCCTTTTCTGGAAAGGCTAAACCAAAAGACCAGTAACTGTGGGTTTTATATTCTCCTCACTGTGCCAGGTAATGTCAACATGAGATGGTGCCTTGCCCTTAAACAAATTTGATTAAAGAATATTATTAGTAATAATAAAAAAAGAGTCTGAGAAAAAGAAAATATTTTTATGACAACTCACTTGTGGTTTTGAAGTGTACTTTAACTGGTAAGATCACAGTAAGTAATTTAGCTGAAGTGTAATAATTGGGTTCCAAGTGTTATGATTGATACATTTCATTGAAAACAGCACCCTGAGGCTTTCCCAAATTAAAGATGAAATCTAAATAAAACCTTAAATAACCCATGTGGAAATACTTTATTGTAGTTAATAACCAGGCAAAAATATGCTCATTTTATTTGTAGACTCATTCCAACACATTATACCTATTGTTGTTTCCACTTGAAAGGAATCACACTTGGCTTATGTAAAAATAATAGCATTCCTAACTATTAATAGCAAATAAGAGAGACATTTATGGACATTCATACATCATTTATAAATGACCCTCATGAATAAAGTGTTACAATGATTTCCATTAGAGTAAGTTCTACAATTATGGCCTGCATGAGAGACACTCTTTTCTTTCTTGAATGCACATATAAAAATCTGTCATTTACTTTGTTGAAATTTTATCCATAATGCTTCAATATATTTCTAGGCTACTAAAGGACTATAAACTGAAATATACAGACACAAATGTATCCTATTGGGCATATGGAGATAGGTCCATGGGGCCCTTAAGACAGGGGCCAGGGCACATGACCATGGTACCGTGCTCTCCTTTAGTGCAGTTTAGACTGAGCTTGGGCTTCCAGGTCTAGCTCGGACAAATGAATAGAAAATTAAGGCACCTGACGGGAATCTTGATCTCATCTTTCCCTTTTCCTGACATTTCTCAATCCAAGATCTTTGGTACTAGCTTCCTGCTCTCTAAGGGATGTTAAACTTTGGAGTGAATTTTCAAGGTGGTATCTTCCTTTGATGATACAGTAAGAGAAACATCTGTCTGTCACGATAATACAAAATGTGGTAACTGATTAAACTCCTGCTTTGTAACAGGGACTGTATACCCATTATTTTGCTGATTTCTCATGACCACCCTATGTTGATATACATTTTAATGATGTACCCATGAGACAGATTTTGTTACACTTTATTTCTAGGTGAGAAAACCAGAGCTCAAAGAACTTATATAAATTACCTAAGATATGGATATGGAAAAAAGGTTTGACCTAAACTTATGCTTGTCCCACCATATGTATTTCCTGACCTTACAATTCTGCCTGAGATCAAGCTATTAGGTCTCCTGAGCTCTCCCTGTTAATTATTGAAGAAGTGAAGTTGCTTTGAACAGAAATGCATTATATAGGGTATTATCATTTATTGAGTTTCACAATGCCTAAAGCCTGCCTGGGCTATGAGTTATCTTGACCCAAGGACAATGCTGGAAAGAAAGCATGTCCTCCAGCTATTTATTTGCCATATGCTGTTTTTTCTTGTCACAGTCCTGCATCTCCTTGGCAAGGTTGAGGTAGGATGTTCGAGCTATGGTAAGATCATTATCATCAGCTGCTGCCAAGACCCTCTTTCTTGATTTGCCAAGATTCTTGAGGGGAAGGCAGTGAGCTGGCCATGGTGCCCCTTCCTCATTTCAGTGACTTTCTTAAGAAGGATCTCTGCTCTTTCCCTCCCCATAGTGACAGGAAGCATATGGGAAACTGTAAGTCTCTTTCAGAAAAAAAGAAAGAAAGAAAGAGAGAGAAAGAGAAAGAAGAAAGAAAGAAAGAGAGAAAGAAGAAAGAAAGAAAGAAAGAAAGAAAGAAAAGAAAGAAAAAGAAAGAAAGAAAGAAAGAAAGGAAAGGAAGGGAGAGGAAAGGAAAGGAAGGAAGGAAAGAAAAAATCAATCAATCAATCGATCCATCAATCAATCAATCAGGGAATCCTTTGCTTGAGAATGCATATAAAACGGAGGAATGAGAGATTTTAAAAGTATAGCGTGACCACTTGATTTCCCCTCAACATTTGTAGAGACAACACCTGTTCATGGTAGTTAAGAGCTGGTGAGATCTGAGTTGGTGCCCTTGACTCTACCACTTACTAAATGTATGACTTCAGGCAAATTATTTACCTCCATATGCCCTGAATTCCTCATCTGCAAAATGGAAATAATAGTGATACCTACTTCATAGGTGAGGTGATCTCTGGTTCAAACAAAACTCCTACTATTGTTCTTATGTATTAGTCCAATTAAAATTATACAGCAAGTTTGTAGCACTCCTAACATGGCACTAGAACCCAGATCTTCTTACTGAGACTAATTCTTTTTCCTTTTTATTTTAACATAAGGCAGATCTATACTTTTGATATCAACATTGATATCAACTTTTAATATCAGCCTGTTAACATTTATAGCTGACCAGGAAAAACCAGCTGAAAGCATTGTATTACTAATTTTGGCTGTGTTAAATATCTCTAGTTGTGGCTTTAGAAGAAGCTGTTTGCCAGTTTTCTATTGATGACATATTTTAGCTAAAGATCAGCATTTAATCAATAATCAATTCTAGCAAATGCTTGCTGCTATGTATGTTACCAACCATTTACCAAAAAAAAAAAAAACACATCAGTTTGTTCGTTTTATTCTTCATTTTAAGGCAACATGTCAGCTCAATCCACCACTTAATTCTCTAAGAGTTTGTCACCTCCAAATTGTATTTTACCCTTCAAGAACAAGAAAAAGTCAGATGACCTGTGTCAAAGACCACAACTGGAGCATATAAGTACTGATATTATAATTTGTAGTATGAAAGCACTGTTGATATTTACAAAATAAACCCTAACTTTAGAAATAATGTATTATTTACTTTTTCTGAGATATAAGCTTTAACTCCAAAATTAATACCAAGAAAACCATACTTTTTAATAAGAGTAATTTTTTCTCCATGAAATTTATTGATGAATAAAATAAGGTCATGAACAAAGAATCACTATTTTTCCCCATAAACTAAATGGTAGCATACTTTTAAAATATCTTCAAAAACCTTTAAAACTAATGAGTTCTACAGCCAAAATATCTTTTTTTGTAAAGAAAGAGGAATCAGAAAAAATTTTTTAAGGTTAACTGTGTTTATATGCATGAGCGATTATTGTATAAGGATATTAATAATAAATTACAGAGATTTATAAATAAGTTATCTATGGTAAACTAAACCAGGACTTCTAATTTCCTCTTTTACTTTGCATACATTGTGCTATTATTTAACTATAAGCTATTTAGGAATTAACTAGAGATGTTTTTGCAATTTTATGAATCTCCTCTGGAGATAAGAAAACCAGGTAACTTTTGTAGAAGATATTAATTCTATAGCCTTTATTTTATATCCGACAATTCTTTAGGGATTGTTTGGTGGTTGTTAAATATTTCCTTAGGAATATCTGTTTATGGCAAGGAGATATTTCATAATTACATTCAAATACTCGAGTCAAGTAATATGAAAGCCCTTCTTTTAGCAGATCAAGGCAAACTGCATGTAAATCACAGCAGACCTTCAAATAGTTTTCAAAAATCATCAGACCTGAAAAAGACCATTTACTCCACATAATTGAAATTGAACTGCTTGTGTTAACCTGAGCGTCCCTTTTCCTCACTTGGGTCTGATCTCCACATCCCTAAGAGAATGCAAAAACCCGGCTGCCTCTAGCACATCTTGTTAAATCAGGATTTTATAAAAATATCTTAAGAAAGAGATGAAAATATAAAATACTAAAATTATGGAAGCCAAATAATTTGACACTGATTAAGTCTACTCTGACTTATGTTAATCATAGTGTGTATGGAGACCAATATTTATTGTTACACTTGGATACCTTTATGAGACAGAGAGTTGCCAATTTTGTAGTAAATTGAGTGTGTCAAAGACTTGGACAAGGGCCAGTGTCAAAACAGGCACAGAAAATGTGTTCCTACTGCAGGTGAGGGGAGACTAGGCAAACTTGTATTATTTCTGTCAGCCCTATGATAATTAATTTTCAACCATATTATCTGAATTTAAAAGTGACAATTATTTATTCCCTGTACTGATTTCCTGGAAGCTTTCCAAATTTTCTACCCTATTTTGAAAAGAGCTTGGCTAAAATATGAACAAATCATTAAGAATTGATGCATAGAAGATGTACATATTCACACAAAAGATGACCCCTTTAAAACATGGCTTTTAAACATTAGTAGAAAGGAAAACGTATATGAGAATGGACCATAACTCTCCCCAGCACAGCTGGAGTGCCGTTGGTTGAAAAGTAAAAAGAGCACACTATTAGCAAGCCTTTTGGGCCTGCGGTATGGATCTCTATTCCTCACACAAACCCGCATTGGCTCCTTTGCTGATAGCTGTGATTGACTGTTGGATCGTATTATCCCCTGCTGTTCCCCCTTCTTCACTTCTGGGGTTACCAACAGCAGGAATTGTCAGTCAGGGCTCAATTGATTATCCTCAAAATTTGCCCCTGCTATTGACCATAATGGGAAAAAAAATCTTGCCTCTGAATTATTCAGAATGAAAATATACACAGAAGAAATCGATAAGGCACATCTGATATTAAAGACAAATTAAAACAGGCAGTGGAAGGGGGCTTGAGGCAGCTGCTCCATACAAAGAAGAAGGCATTTTTAAGATAAAGGAAAAGTATTTTTGCTTTCTTAAAAAAGATGTTATGGCTGTCAAAGCTTTTCAAAATTAATAGCTTTATTAATGGGGGCATTATGGCTTCCTGGCCAGCTAGCTCCTTGTAACAGTTGGGATGGTACTTGAGATTCCAGCTCTGTAATTTCTTTCTAATAGTTCCAAAGTGTTTTTTTTTTTTTTTTTTAACTTAACCACAACACACCATGCTTAAGGGATAAAATTATACAAAAATGCTTAGGTCAAAACCAGGACATTAGCAAATATCTAGGGCCAGCCACCAGCCCTGATAGAATTTGATAGGAATTAGAAGTTAAACAACCAAAAAAAAAAAAGGGTTCCCTTTTCACAAGCACACTTGTGAGAAACACAATTATGTTGTGTTGTCTGCAGAAAGAACCTAGGCTCCTAGAGGCTGTTATGTGCCAGTGGGGGTGGGAGATAAAGTAATCTCTGGGGTAGAAAATTCACCCAGTTTAATCAGGATTTCTGAGGAAAATGTGTTACTTCAGTGGCATTGACATGAACAATTTGCAATTATCTGGAAATTTGATTCCCTCTGAGAGCTCCATAAAACTTCAAACTTCCTTTTTCCTCCACAAACAGGTGTGTTTAGTCCAAAGTATATTATATATATATATATTTTAAGAGACGTGGTTTCTCTATGTCACCCAGGCTAGAGTGCAGCAGTAGGACCATACCTCACTGTCGCCTTGAGCTACTGGGCTCAAGGGATTCTCCTGCCTCAGCCTCACAAGTAACTGGGACTTCCGGCACCTGCCACAAGCCCCAGCTAATTTTTCAGTTTTTTATAGAGACAGGGTCTTGCTATATTGCCGAGACTGGTCTCAAAGTCCTATTCTCAAGCGATCCTCCTGACTTGACCTCTCAAAGTGCTGAGAATACAGATGTGAGCCACCATGCCCTGCAAAAATAGTTGTTTACGTTCTCCATCTCATCTTGGGATGTTTTATTCTTGGTTATTCATCTGTTCTCTTCTGCGGAGACAAATGTAGCCACTAGCTCAGGGAACTTAAGACAAACATTTCTCCTCTGTCCCCCAAGGATCAGGGAACCAGCTTGCAGAACAAGAAGCTTTATTAGGTAGGCGGTAACAATTTCCCTTGACTCTTGGTTGAAATGTCACTCAATTAGGAGTCTTCCCCTGGACTGCTGAGCAGAGAGAGACAATTCTCCTGGGATGCTTCTCTTTTCCAACCCTACTTCTGAGATAAAGCTGGTAGTTGGGGAAACATATTCTTCCTCTGAAATTGGCAGGGACACTTAATATCACAGGGCAGAACTTGGTTTGCTGAAGATAGAACTTATTCAATTTCTTTTTGGACTCTCTTTTTGGATTTTCTATTGATGAATTAAGTCACTGCTTTAAAAACCTATATATTTATAAGCATATACAATTAAATGCATGTTATCTGTGAAGTGTAACTTGGTCAGTTCCAACAGAGGAATGCATGATATTATCTTAATTCTGCCTCTTAGCAGTTGAGAGGAAAGTTGTTCAATATCGGGTGTGTGACGATTTTTATAATGTCTTAAGGTGGGCTTTGCCATTGCCTCAAGAACTTTCCTTGGCATGGCCTGTCTCTCAATTCAAATTACCGCTATTGATAATGATCAGAAGACAGGAGAGTGGAATATCAACCAGTTCACCCCTGCACACCCAGGTCCCAGTGTTTCCTTCTTATATGGATGCTAATCATTTTCTAGTATCTCGAATGCTGTCACTGGTTCTCCCACTCTCTAGAGGTGACTATTTCACTCCTTTTCCTCTCCCTTTAAAACTTGAACACTCTTGCATTTCTTCCACCATCCCTACTCTCATGTATGAACTTGCTTCCCCCTTTGGTGAGAAACGTGAAACAATCAGACAGGATTTGCACATCTACTTGCATATGGCATCTGTACCCTTCCACCTGCCCTCATGGCTATGGCCAGCATCCCCACAGGAACTCTAGGCTGCATCTGCTCTATTCAAGGACATTGCTTCAGTGATATTCATCTCTTTCTTGCATCATCACTTTTTTATCTTTCTACCAGATGATTCCAATAGGCATACAAACATGTTGTTGTCCTTAGCTTAAGATAAACAAACAAAAAAGACTAAGCCAAACAAATAAAAGCCTTTCTTTGACCCAATTTTCTCAAGCTGTCATCCATTTTTTCTTACCTCTTTAAGAAAACTTCATGAAAAAGTTGCCTACAGCACTGTCTCCACCTGCTTTCTTCCTATATACTTTTTCCACTTTTTCATTCTGAACCAATTTTAGATTTACAGAAAAGTTGCGAAAATATACAGAGAATTCCCATATGCCATTTACTTAGCTTTCCTTAATGTTAACATTTTACGCAACTGTAACACAATCATCAAAACTATGAACTTTCATTTACTCTTGAGCCCACTGCAATTATATTCTTTCTTGCCTCCAAACAAGGTCACAATTTCTCCACATTACTAAATCCAAAGGTCAGTTCTCAGACCTTATCTCATTTGACCTACCAACAGCTTTTCATGTGGTTGGGAACTCCCTCCTCCTTACCACACTTCTCTTAGATTCTGGGTCACTACCACTACACTCTCCTTTGGCTCCATTCTCAACCGTTGCCTCTGATCAGTGGTCTCTGCTGATTCCTCTCTAGCTTTTGACTTTTTTTCTTTTTCTTTTTTCTTTTCTTTTCTTTTTTTTTTTGAGACAGAGTCTTATTCTGTTGCCCAGGCTGGAGTGCTGTGGCACAACCTCAGCTCACTGTAACCTCCACCTCCCGGGTTCAAGTGATTCTCCTGCCTCAGCCTCCTGAGTATCTAGGACTACAGGCCCGTGACACCACGCCTGGCTAATTTTTGTATTTTTAGTAACGATGGGGTTTTGCCATGTTGGCCAGACTGGTCTTGAACTCCTGACCTCAGGTGATCTGCCCGCCTCAGCCTGCCAAAGTGCTGGGATTACAGGCGTGAGCCACCGCTCATGGCCTCTTTTGACTTTTTAACATTGGAATCTCTAAAAGCTGAATCCTTGGAGCAGCTCTTCTGTTTTCCTAAGATCCTGGCTCACTTGGTGACCAATACATCTCATTGCTTAAATACCATCTATCAACTGATGACTTACACCTTTTCTATCTCCTGTTTGAACTTCTCCTCCAAACTCTGGACCCATATGTCTAGTTATCTTCTTCTAATCTTCATCTGGATATGTAACAGGCACGTTAAACATAGTATTTCCCAAACTGAGCTTCTGCTCTTCCCTGTCCCCCAAAATTCTTTCTCACACTGTATTACCTGTGCCAGTTAAGGCAACTTTGTCTTTTCAATTGTTCAAGACAAGAATTTTGGAAAGAGATGCCTCTTTTTCTCTCATATCTTACATCTAATCTTTCAGAAAATTTGATTGACTATATCTTCAATTATTATAGCTAGAATCTAGTTGCTTTTCAACCTCACTGCTTTACTTTTGCCCATCATCTATTTCCCACCTACAAGGATCTTGTTAAAGCATAGAACTGATCATGTCACTGCCCTGTTCACAATGGCTCCCCATCTTCAGTGGCTCCCCATCTCACCCCAAGTAGAATCCAAGAGTCCTGACAATGGCGAACAAGGCTCTACCTAATTGGACTGTCCTCTCCGTTAGCTATCTAACCTCATCTCTTACTATTCTTCACACAGCTTCCTCTGTTCCAGCCACACAGGCCTTTCTTATCATTCTTTGAACATCCCAGCCTACTCTTCACTTGCCGTTTCCTTTTCTCGAAATGTCCTTTTCTCAGACAGCCTCATGGCTGGCTCCCTCATCTCCTTCAGGTCTTTGCTCAAATGTCACTTCTCGGTGAGGCCTATTTTGATCACCATATTTAAAATGACCTCTCCTCAGCCAGGTGTGGTGGCTGATGCTTGTAATCCCAGCACTTTGGGAAGCTGAGGCGGGTGGATCACTTGAGGCCAGGAGTTTGAGACCAGCCTGGCCAACATGGCGAAACTCCGTCTCTACAACAACAACAACAAAAAAAAAACAAAACAAAACTTAGCCGGGCGTAGTAGTGGGCACCTGTAATCCCAGCTACTTGGGAGGCTGAGACAACAGAATCACTTGAACCCAGGAGGCAGAGTTTGCAGTGAGCGGAGGTTGTGCCATTGCATTCCAGCCCTGGCAACAAGAGCAAAACTCCGTCTCAAAAAAAAAAAAAAGAAAAAAGGCCAGACATGGTGGCTCATCCCTGTAATCCCAGCACTTTGGGAGGCTGAGGTGGGAGGATCACTTGAGGTCAGGAGTTTGAGACCAGCCTGGCCAACGTGGTGAAACCCCATCTCTACTAAAAATACAAAAATTAGCCAGGCGTGGTGGCGCTTGCCTGTAATCCCAGCTACTTGGGAGGCTAAGGCAGGAGAATCGCTTGAACCTGGGAGGCGGAGGTTGCAGTGATCCGAGATTGCACTATTGCACTCCAGCCTGGGGGACAAGAGCGAGACTTCATCTCAAAACAAACAAACAAACTAAAAACAAAACAAGCAAACAAATGACCTCTCCTCCTCCCAAAGAGTTCCATCTCTCTACCTAGTTTTTTTATTTTACTTATAACCATCAAAATACCATGTATTTTAGTTTTTACTCTCTGTGTCTTTGTACTGGATGCAAGTTCCACAAGATCAACAGTTTTTTTTCTTTGCCTGTTACATCCTCAGGGTTTTCCACATTGACCTCAACATAGTAGGTACTCCAGAAATATTTGTTGAATAAATCCATGATCCTTGCCTATGTCTATGAGAAAATCCAGGCAAGTATTATTGTTCCCATTGAAGGGAGGGAAACTAAAGCCTGCAGAGGTTAAGTGACTTGTCCAGAGTAAATGAGAGGTCTGAAATGAGAGAGCCCACTTCTCTCAACTCCAAGTCCTCGGGCATCTCACTATATGTGGCCTTTAATTCAGGAGAGCCATCTATCTGAAGATCTTGTTGTACTTTGGTGGGCAAGGGTTATAAGAACCAACCCAGGGGCAGAGGACCATGTTAACGTCATTGGTGGTCAGCCGATTAAATTCTTTGGCTCCAAACTGCTTTTCACAAGAAAAGAATTCCAAGTAAGCTTTCACTGCAGGGTGACAACAAGGAACATTAATCTGCCAGAGCAGCTGTTTGCTCTTATAAAATACATTAGTCTTCATAATAATGGAAAATCCAAGAGGCAGCTTTACTGATTGAATTGAAAGTCAACGGGAATCAAGGAATTGTCCATGTTGAATTATTAAGTAACTATTTCTAAATTAAGCCTTTTGGATGAGGAGCACACTGGACTGCAGCTTGTACAAATGTATGTTTTCCTCACTTCCCTATTAGGAGAAGTTATATAAGATGTATGCCAGCACATTAATCAAAGACCCAAAAAACAGGTGTGTAAAATGACCATCCATCAAATGGGGTCTTTGGCCATTCCACAGCAGAGTCATTTGGAATTCATTCAATGGATAATGCACAGGAAAAGGGAGAGGCTGTGCAGAGCTATTAGTTGAATTCAAAAGAGCATGGGAAATACAAATTGATGCTGGAATGAAATCAGAAGATATACTCAGCAGTTTGCTTATTCTAATTTAGACTGCCAGTTTGAGAAATGGGAGAAATAATTTAGGCATGCATGGAAAGGGCTTATATTTAAAAATCTTTTATTTCAGAAGACTTTTAGATCTACAGAAAAATTGCAACTATACTACATAGAGTTACCTTATACCCCACACCAATCTCCCCCATTATCAACAGTCTACATTATTATGGTATATTTGTCACAATCAATAAGCCAATATTGATACATTGTTATTAACTAACATCCCCATTTTATTCTAATTTCCTTAGTTTTTACCTAATGTCATTTGTCTGATCCAGGATTCCCTCCAGGACAGCACATTACATTAATTGTCATTTCTTCTGAGGCTCCTCTTGGGTGTGGAAGCTTTTCAGATTTTCCTTGTTTCTGATGACCTTGACAGTTTTGAGGACCACTGGACATATATTTGGTAGAATGTCTCTGAATTGGGATTTTTCATGATTAGACTGGAGTCTTGTGTTTTTGGAATGAAGACCACAGAGGTAAAGTGACAGAAAGGAAGACTACAGGTAAAGTTCTGTCATCATAGATCAAGAGTACATATTATCAATATGACTTATTACTACTGATGTTAACCTGGGTCTTCTGGCTGACAGAATGTTTGTCAGATTCCTTTACTGTAAAGTTACTCTTTTCTCTTCTTTCCATACTATACTCTTCAGAAGGAAATCTTTATGTGCAGTTACGGGCCATTTCCTTGAGGGTGGAGTAGCTACATACATTATTTGGGATTTTTGTTTTGCTTTGTTTCAGTAATTTTGTTGTTGTTTTGATTTTTTGTTTTGATTTTTTTGTTTTGAGACAGTGTCTCACTCTGTTGCCCAGGTTGGAGTACAGTGGCACAATACTGGAGCACTGCATTTCTGCCTGGGAGATTGGTTATTTTTTATGTATTTGTTGTGGACTCATAGATCATTATTTTATACTCTGGGTTATAATCCAATACTACCTTATTTTTTTGGCTCAAATTGTTCCAGCTTTGGTCATTGGGAGTTCTTTCAATTGACTCCTGTGTTTCTTTCCCATACCCCCATCATTGTGGTTTTGGTTTTATAAATATATAATATACATATATATATATACACACACAATTTTGTGTGGTATATATATGGAACTATATGTATCGATATTTAAGCTAAGCATATGTACCTACTATAATTGATGTACCTGCTCTAATTAATTACCATATGGATCATTTTAGCTTCTTCTCCTTGCTTATCTGTAAACTTCCATTCCAACAGTGACAGTTTGGCTCCCACTATCCATCATTTACCTCTTGTGGGGAGCAACTTTATCAACTAGAATACTGTGCTCATGTATGATGTTTTTTGCCTTTAGTCTTACGGACACTAATCATTTCCAAAGTTACTTAAGTTAGCAGCTTCTGTCTACCATTACCTTCAGTTCAGTTATTTCATACATTGGTATACATTTAGATTCTTTTATCACATTCTGCATTTTATCCTGGCATCCCCAGTCTCCTAAATGATTTTTTTTTAAGTTGCACAATTAAGGCATTCTTAGTGCTGAAAAGTTCTGTGGGTTTTGACAAATGCATAGTGTCATGAGTTAATCATTACAATACCATACAGAATAGTTTACTGCCTTACTGGCTGAACAGTTTAACCTATTCAATCCTCACTGTCCCCCATTCCCTGGCAACCATTGATGGCTTTACCATCTCTATAGTTTTGCCTTTTTTGAATGTCATGTAATTGGAACCATACAGTGTGTAGCTCTTTCAGACTGTCTTGTTTTAGTTAGTAATATGCATATTATATTCATATATACCTTTATGTGGCTTGATAGCTTATTACTTTATTTTTGCCAAATAGTATTCCATTATATGGACATACCACAGTTTTTTTTTAACTTATTCATCTATTAAAAAAGACATCTTTGTTGCTTTTAGTTTTGGGTGATTATAAAAAAGCTAATATAAACATTTATGTGTAGGTTTCTATGTAAACATAAGTTTTCAGATCAGTTGGGTATTTACCGAGGAGCATGATTGCTGAATTATACATTAAGACTATGTTTAATGTTATAAGAAACTGCCGGACTATCTTCCAAAATGAATGTGCCATTTTATTTCCCCATCAGTAATGAATGAAAGTTCTTGTTGTCTCACATCCTAGCCAGCAATTGATATTGTCAGTTTTTTTTTAATTGCCATTCTGAAAGGTGTGTAGAGGCATCACATTATGGTTTTAATTCACATTTCCCTAATAACATATGATATTAAGTACCTTTTCATATGCTCATTTGGAAAGGGCCTATTTTTAAGAATCCATAACACCCTTACCTGGTATGAATTCACTTTCTATGCTGGGAGTTTATTCAGTCTAAACTTCTAGAAATTGAAAGAAGGAAATGTTTAAATAAATGTCTTTTTCTCTCTTACAATTTTAAAATGGCTGAAAATAGTTCTGGCATTATTACAAAATAAATAGTAGATGGCAATGTCCTTATTGACAAGAGCCTATTCTTTGTATAATTATTTACAATGAAGTTGATTTGTGTTCCAGATAATATTAATTAAAAATTTTAGGTAAAGAGTGCAACTTTTGATTGAAAATTTCAGGTAGAGTCCAGCTTTTCAATGACTTCCCCCAAATGGTTTATAAAACTCTGCCTCACCTCTGAATACCATTTTCTCTCTGAATAAAGGGCACTGGACAATTGTAAGGGCATCTCATAGGCTTCCGATGCTTCTGGCTTTAATATTCTGTGCTAGATTCGCAGAACTCTTTTACAGATGCTAAGCATTCAATCCTGAAGGCTCCACTTCATCATCAGGTAATTAGTATTTTCATTAACTTGCTTATTGTCAAGGAAAATGAGCCTTGATCATCTAATTTTTCCTCAATGAGTTGAATATTGTAATATATCTATAATTAATGTGCTTTATGCCACAAATGTGTAATGGAGTGGAAATCTGAGGCTGCTCCCAGCAGTCACTGTCAGTAAATGTTTGATGAATAAACAGAGACTTTCTAATGGGAAATGGTGGCGACTTTTATAAGCAGACACAATAAAGACTTTATTAACATACTTAAGAAGCATTCTGGGAAATAGAATTGAATGCATTATTACTGTAGGCTCCTTTTGTGAAAAGTAAATTTTACTGTCCCCATAACAAATGTTTACTTGTTTGATGCAAGTTGTGCTATCAGTATTTTATGGTGTATTCTACAATTTAATACAATAAAGCTTAAATAAGCTACATATTCCTTATGGATTTGAGATCCTAAAAAAAATTACCAACAATCCTGTCTGATAATCATTTGCATACCTGGTTTATATGGAAAGAAAACAGTATACCTTTTCAAGATTTTTAAGAGCCCAAAGACAAATTTCAATGTATTTATACTAGCTAATAAATAGAAGTAAATTTGAGTGTGTGTGCAGTTCCACATATAATGAGTCCAATTTTAAGTGGTAGATTAAAAATAAAAGGCAAATGAAATTAATTTTAGAGTACATGTCCACATGCTCTAATGTAGAATCTAGAGATGTGAATTTCATTGTATCAACATGTTTTTCTTTGCCTATGGAAATGTATAGTTGTTTGACTTCATTATTTGTTAATAATGCACACTCTCCATTAAGCACGGATTTCTAAGTGGTCATCCCTTCCACCACTGTCACTTGAACAACTCTCACAAAGCTGTCTCCAATACCAGGAGGATGCCAGCCTGACTCTTATATGAACATACAAGAGTTCATGCAAGTCATTTTCGGGTTTGCCCTAACTTGATCCAACCCTGGTTCTAGGCATTCTGCAAAAATGAAATTACATTTGGACAAAGAGCAGCACAGGGTAACTTTCTAACCATGGCAAACAGAGAGGCAATCTGTTCTTTGTATTTTCAACAGACTATTTCCTAAAATGCAAATCGGATTATGTCATCTCACTGCTCAAACCCTTCACTGGCTTCCTATTACTCTTGGCTTAAAAAATAACATTTATAAGATCTACAACTCCTGGCCACTTCTCTAACATTATCTTATGATATCCTCTTAGAAGACTAGAAAGAAGTCTTCTTTAGGACAGTTTATTTTCTTCTGTGTGCTCATAGCACTGTGAACTGTATTATTCCTCTCAGGGCACCAAATCTCATCTGTGTGGTTATTTGAGTCAGGGCTGTCTCCTTCCACTGCCTGGAGAGTTATTTGAACTGCATTGACATTTTTGCTTACTATTATATTCCTACTGCCTAACACAGTGACTTGTGTATAACAGTCACTCAGAAACATATCTTTTAAATGAATAGAGTTATTTACACATGGAGTATTGAAAGATAGTCATTCCTCTCATACAATATTGAAATTACAAAGATGTTTAAAATGCCCAGTCTGCCGCTACTGTACAATATTCATAAAAATGTTCTAATCACACCAATTATCCTCTAATATACAGAGTAAGCAAATCTTTGGAAGAGAGTGGGATGTGAACACAGGGTGATAGAAGAGAAAAAGAATCAGCTCCTGTTTTTCAAAGGACTATTTGAATAGCTGGGATTTTTTTTTTTTCAGGGAAAGGTGGACTAAGTTAGTTATTCAGCATACCTTTACCTTGAGCCCAGATTCTTACTTCCAATTGCCTACTGCACAACCTCCTGTACAACTCTACATTCTCCAGCCAAATCAAACACCACGTACTGAATTCCTTGTCTTTCTTCTCAAACCTGGCCCTCCTCTTGATTCCCGTATCTCTGTAACGCAAAAATTATTCTCTACTCCTTTTGCCCTCTCAGCTTCTACCTCTGATCCATTAAAAAAATCTTCTTCTAAATATCTCCTGAAACTGTTCTGCCTTTTCCACCCTGCAGTGGCCTAGAGCTGAACCATCTTTAGCTTGGACTATTGCTTCAGCCTCCCAAGTGGTCTTTCTGCTGTCATTGACATTCCACGCCAATGTGTTTTCTTCTACCACCAGAGTTTTCTCTTCAAAGATTTAATGTGGCCATGTCATTTTCCCATTTAAAAACTTTTAAATTTAAAATTTTAATTTTTGGCTAGCTGTGCCTCCAGGATAAAGCTTGAACTCTTTAGAACTGCAAATAAGGTCCTTCACAATATCATCATGACTTATCTTTACAGCTTTATTTTTAGTCATCCCGGACACACACCTTAAACTCTATTCATTTTGTGTGTTTTTGTTTTTGTAGTTGTTGTTCTTGTTATTATTCTTATGTTGTTAGTTTTTGACACATAAAAATATTTATGGTGTACAATATGATGCTTTGATATACATATACATTGTGAAGTGATTACTATAAATTTAACATATCCATCATTTCATATAATTATTTTGTGATGAGAATGTTTAAGATCTAATTTATTAGCAATTTGAAGTATACAATACATTATTATTAACTGTAGTTACCATGTTGTACATTAAATCTCTAGAACTTATTCATCTTATGAGTGAAATTTTGTATCTTTTGACCAATCCCTGCACCCCATTTCTCAATCTGCCCCACTCCCTGGCAACCACCTCTTTATTCTCTGTTTCTGAGTTTGACTTCTTCAGATTCCACATGTGAATGAGATCATGTAGTGTTTGTCTTTCTGTGCCTGGCTCATTTCATTTAGCACAATGGCCTCCAGGTTTATCCATGTCATGACAAATAGCAGGACTTCCTTCTTTTGTCAGGGCTGAATAATAGTCCACCAATATATATACTACATTTTCTTTCTCCATTTATCCATCAACACTTAAGTTGTTTTTACATCTTGGCTATTGTGAGAAATGCTGCAATAAACGTAAGAGTGCAGATAACTCTTCAAGATAACGATTTCAATTTCTTTAGATATATCCCCAAAAGTGGGATTGCTGGATCATATGGTAGTTCTATTTTTAATTTTTTGAGAAACCTCCATGCATAGGAGGTGCAATCTGGTTTTTAGGAGATGTGGTATGGATCAAATGACTCAAATCACAAGAATTTCTGAGTTACACTGAAAAAAAGTTTATAAACATTGCAGTCAAACATTGGAAACTCGAGCTTCCTTATTTTGAACTTCTTTTAATCTTAGTCTAAGTTTTACTGTCTTATTCTGATATGAATAAGATAAGATATTCAAGCCGGGCGCGGTGGCTCACGCCTGTAATCCCAGCACTTTGGGAGGCCGAGGCGGGCGGATCACGAGATCAGGAGATCGAGACCATCCTGGCTAACACAGTGAAACCCCGTCTCTATTAAAAATCCCCGTCTCTACTAAAAATACAGATAATTAGCCGGGCGTGGTTGCAGGCGCCTGTAGTCCCAGCTACTCGGGAGGCTGAGGCAGGAGAATGGCGTGAACCTGGGAGGCGGAGCTTGCACTGAGCCAAGATCGCGGCACTGCACTCCAGTCTGGGCGACAGAGTGAGATTCCGTCTCAAAAAAAAAAAAAAAAAAAAAAAAAAAAAAGATATTCATATCTTATTCACATGAATAAGATAAGATATTCATATCTGAATATTATTTAGATTCTCACTACATTTCCAATGTGTTTTAGACATAGTCTACAGAACTTTTAACACAGAGCTTAACTTGTTGGGACACACAGAAAACATTGCTTGAACAGGGTTTAAATATTTTAAAAACATTCTTGGAGTTGGGAGATGGTTTGCTGGGCTAGGAGTAGGGTATTCATATTGTTATTATGCTTTTTCCATACTCAACAAATAAATGTTTATATATATATATATGTTCATAGACAGAATTTGAGAGGAAATACAGAAAATAAAGAGTTTAAAGAGCTCCTTAATTTGGTTAGTGTTTGACCTATGGTAGTTTATTTTTAAACCTTTTGCTATTTTCCTCCAAATGATCCATAAAAATTAGTAGCAACAATTGTGTAAATGTTAATTTTCATTATTATTCTTAATATTATCTATCCTTTCACCAGAGGCTGTCTCAGACTGTTCATTCACACCACCAGAGTATTATGGTGGTGGAAGGCTCAAATGCACCTGGATTAGAGGAGTGTGGGAAGGGAATGAGAAGATATGTCCTGCACCTGGTGTATAATAGGCCTTCATTAGAGGTCCCCACTCTTTTCCCTATTCTTAGAATGTTTGAATTATGATTTCTATCAAGGCTTTAAGCCAGAGTAATTAAGTTCTAATATTAACTTCTTAGGGAGTGGACGGCTGATGCCTTTTTTTGAGTATAGAGTTGGGAGGCTTCTGTGAAGCTCTGAGTGACCTTCTTGACAGCTGCTGTAGCAAGAGCCACTAATATCCTCCACGTGGGATTGAACCAGAATGTGGGCAGAGATCATTTCAACTCTGCCACTTAGCAGCTCTGTGACTTCTGACATATATGTTAACTTTCCCAAGTCACTATTTCCTTAAATGAAAAATGAGACAAGTGACAGGGTTGACGGGAGCACTAGAGATAATTTGTAGAAAGCACCTAGCACAGTGCCTTGTATATAATCATTCTTCATAAATAATTATGTGTTGCTCCTCTTCCTCCTTTTTCCTTCTTTTTCCCTTTCCTCTCTCATCAAAGAACTATGAATAAGTAGGAGCCATAATTAATCTAACTACTTCAAAACTTAACTTTTTAAAAACAAGCATTTTAAATAATTTTAGAAGAAATTAGATATATTAACCAAAATAAAGAGAAGATAGTACAAATGTCTATAGACTTTATACCTTGTACACAGTTTTGGCTGGAAAATCAAATTATTGAGAGTCATCACTGTAAAGGAATTTCAAGGAGCAACATAAAAGTTTTTAAAAAGTGTATTTTTGTATATTTCTCTGCTGGCTAGAGATGCAGTTTTTGCCTTCCAAAATGAGAACTAGATTAGGAAATGCAGTGAGTTTGTTCACTAACTCAATTATAAAACTATTAATATTCCCCTACTTAAATGCTTACCTTTTTGTAACTATCCTATGAAATGTACAGTAAAAATTTTACTCTCACATCTATTTGTGAAGAGATCACCAATTGTCCTCTTCCCCTGGGGTTCACCTCAATTATATATTTCTGAAGTATAAATAGAAACCCTGGAACCAAATAGGCAAAAGTTCTGGAAAATACAGTTTAATGACCCATGGGTATATACAAAACATATCATGTGTCTATAAGAATCGAAACATAAATGGAGAAATACATAAACATACAAATGTATAAACAGAAGAGTCACAATGATCCTCAAATGACAAAACCTACATGATACTTATTTGTTCTGAATTATCTCTAAATGATTGTCCCACATTTTACTATTTCATTTTTAAATTATAACTTTTTATACCTCAACAAGTTCAGTAATGCAAACATAGAATTCTTCAAGATAAAAGTTCTGAATAGAAACACAGTTTAAAACGTAAAGGTCATAAAAATCTTTAAAAAATATTTGAAATAAAAGTACAGACGATGTGATTATTTTGCTGGATGAAGACATAGGGGAGGACAAAGTAGGCAAAATAATGCATGTGAAGGTGTCTGCATCCTAAGGCACACTGACACTTCCCTAATGGACTGCAGTGCACATAAGAATAATTAATCATGTGGAGAAAGCATCGCCAAGGTTACAACTGAGGTCTCTGGTTTTTAATGGAAATGCTCCATGCCTGAACTAAAAGAACAACTTCCCTAGCTCGAGCATTAGGGCATCTGTCATACTTAACTCAGAATAGTTCAGGAGTTCAGTAAAATATCAGAGAGAGTTCAGCACTTTTATTTCTCAGGGTATTAAAACTATATATAATAGGAAAAAAAGGGGTTGTGATCAACTACTGAACATTGTGCGTGGAACATCAAAGAGGTTAAACTTGGATTTCTGAAATCTCAGGAAAAATTTTTTCTCTATTACAGCTATTTCCTTTTGTAGAAATTTTTGGGTGGTTGTTCTATGTGGGCTTCTGAAAACACTGAAGTAAGTGAAAAGCAAATACTTAGGGGAAAGCATAAGCTGAGCTAGATGGAGAAAGGCTTGAGTATATTTCTTTGCTTAATTTAACAAACCAGATTAAGGTACTTATTTATTTTTGGCTCCTGGAGAAAGTGCAGGGAGCAACTGATTGTTAAATTGTGTTGTTCCCTTCTCTGTGGCTATTTATGGAAAAACAGATCTTCTTAAGGACCAGACAGCAGTGGGGAGTGTGACTTTCCAGTGACCAGGAATCTCATGAGGGAAGTCAGAAGGAATGGATTTCAGGAAAAAAGCATGCCAAGTGCTAGGGTCCAAATGCAAACATTAAAAGACTGCATTTCCTTGCTCCATTGAAGCTGATGAACACACTATCACCCCATGATAAGTTTAATTCTTTTAGTCTACTGATGCACTCATTCCTAGGAGAAGTTGACACACTTGTACTTCGAGAATTCTTAATAGGTAGGATTCTTTTCAGAAGAGGCTAAAGTTGGGATGGAGGTGTTGGATCAATGACAGGCTGATGGCAGTTTAGAACCTTGGTTAGAGAGCTCAGGAGAGGATGTGAACAAAATGCTTAGCATGGAGGCTATAAAATGTGATGTTTAATTAATACGCTACTCGAGTTTTTGAATCTATAAATTAGATGTCATAGTCCTGCCTTATTTTTAATCTCATGAGCACCCCATGGTTGGATGACAATATTAAGGCTTACAGGGCTGATCTCTCCAGAGTTCCCTAACCGATTTGGTGAGGTCTTTCTTTCCTAGACAAGCTGGGGTGATTCTGTCCTCACTCCTCCCCTCTGCAAGAAGAAGGAGGATGGGGAGGGACGTCTGCAGTGTTTCTGAGGCCACACTGAAACTTGAGCTTCCTACAAAGCATCTGTGCAAGAATGATCTGGATTGCTGAGGCTGAAGCATTTGTCTTTTTCTTATGGATGTTCGTCTTCTATAGATCCTGCCCTCTGTAGTTTGAGATTATTGATGATTATCATGGGAGGGGAGAATGCTTTTCTTTCTCTCAGAATCGAATGCACACTGAGAACACCACATGATTCACAAATACTTTTCTTTGATTTGTAGAAATAGTAAATTCCCAAGTGCAGCCATTGGGAAGATGGGAGGAGGGAGATCAATCCTCCTATCCATTAAGTAGTTGTGTTACTATGGTGCTGTGACTCACGATATGACTGGATCCTTTGCTTGGTGGAGATTACATATTAATGTCTTGTGAGAGCTGGAGAGATGTGGTTGAGAGATCTGGAAAGTAACATGAGAGGATTTGCCTGGACATAAAAAAGCTGGCTCTTTGAAATACTCTGAGTTTTCCAAAGCATCAATTAGCTCAGATAAAAATACAAATCAAAGAAAAACTTTCTCAATCTTTTAAAATATAAATTCATAACTCAGTGTCTCAGCCCATCTTTTAGATGCCCCCACCCACTCTTCTCTCGTAAGTGTGATAAGTTTTTAGTTTTAAGTTAATCTATTATTTTAGGAGGATGGCTTTTGGAAAAAAATTCTTTTTTTCCCCCAAAACTATTACTTTAAAAATACATGTACCTAGAGAGCTTTTGAAGAGAAGCTTAAGACAAGTGCCAAAAGTGGCTCTTATTGGCCAGGCCAAAGCTTCTTTGCGAGAAAGGCTAGGCGACTGGTGTCAAGCATTTCTGGATATTTCTAGCTGGATGTACAGAACCATTTTGGACCAGCTTGATGAGGCCCAGAATAAAAAACTTCCATGTGCTAGGTAACAAAGACCTTTCACATTTATTTACAAAATGTGATGTGGTGTGTAGCTTGGATTGAATAAATCACCACTGAAATAATTGGCTGATTGCATTTAAATGGTCTGAACACAATTATTGAAATTTTATATAAATTTTATTGGCTCAAACACAAAAATCAAGCAGATATTTGATTCAGATATTGTCTCTGCCACATAATAATTTTGTGTCTTTGAAAAAGTGTATCCCTTTGAATGTCCTTTACCTTACATGTAAAATAAGTTGGTAATAGAGTCTATTTCTTAGTGTTGTTACAAGGAATAAACAAGATAATAAATTTAAAGTGCCTGGCATACTGTCAGATACCTGAGAATGTTCTACAAAATGTTGGCTATTTTTATTTTTTATTTATCTTTTTATAGATTTAGGGGGTACAAGTGCAGTTGTATTACATGGATATATTGTATAGTGGTGAAGTCTGGGCTTCTAGTGAACCCATCACCCAAATAGTGTACATTGTACCCCATAGGTGGTATTTCATCCCTCACTCCCCTCCCACCTCTCTCCTTTTGGAGTCTGCAGTGTCTATTATTCCACTTTGTGTGTCTATGTGTACCCATTGTTTAGCTCCCACTTATAAATGAGAAAATGCAGTTTTTGACTTTCTGTTTCTGAGTCATTTCACTTAGCATAGTGGCCTCCAGTTCCATCCATGTTGCTGCAAAAAACATGATTTCCTTCTTTTTATTATGGCTGCATAGTATTCCATGGTATATGCGTACCACATGTTAAAATTCAATCATCCATTGATGGACACTTAGGTTGATTCTGTGACTTTGCTATTGTGTGTGAAAAGTATTGCAATAAACATACACATGCAGGTGTCTTTTTGATATAATGATTTCTTTTCCTTGGGCTAGATACACAGCAGTGATAATGCTGGAACAAACAGTAGTTCTATTTTTAGTTCTTTGAGAAATCTCCATACTCTTCTCCATAGTGGTTGTACTAATTTACATTCCCACCAACAGTGTATAAGTGTTCCCTTTTCTCTGCATCCTTGCCAACACCTGTTGTTTTTTTGACTTCTTAATAATAGCAAAATGCTGGCTATTTTTGTAATTGTTATTATCATCATTATTTTTATCTCTGAGCTCCATTTGTCTTCTCCTGTATTCTGAAATTTTCTGCTTTTGGTTCATTGAGGAGTAAATTGAATTAAACGCAGACATATCCTCTTGTCTAGTTTTTATCTTGCAATACCTACTATGGTCCACAGTGTCTACTTTTACAAAATTCTGCTCTGCCACTTGCAAATCAGTCAAATAAATGTAAAGCCCATAGAGCACTTTGTCACATTGACATTTCAATTTGAACAACTTGCTCATTTTTTCTTGTTTCCTCCAAATTCTTAATTTTTGAAGTTTTTGTTTCTCCAATGCATCTTTTGATTGAGTTTGTTTTCTATCATAGTTTTATTGGATCTATAATGAATATTTAATTACTTCACCCTTCTTTCATCTGAATTCTATTAATTAAGCTAGTATATGTCTTCCTTTTCCCTTGTGTTCCTGAAGCACTCTTTTAACTTGTAGCTACTTTCCATTTAAAAAAAAAAATCTTCAGTTTCCTCGTCTTCCTCTTTCTTCTTTCTCCTGCCTGCTTTTTCTCTGGGTCCAAAGTAAAGCAGTGAAAGCCCTTTGTCTCCTTGCTGCAACCCACTGGGCTGTGCCAGGCACCTGCATCTCGACAGAGTAGATTGCCAGAGACTTGTTCTAACACAGCGATATGCCTTGTAATCCCTTCACATTCTGTAAGTATACTGAGTGCATTCTCTGCCTTCCTTGGGCACATAATTACTTCCCCTCATGTGGCAGAGCTTCCTGTAGGACAATCAGAGAGTCACAGTGTTCGGAGGCCAGATGATGAAGAATGCCTGCCGGCATCCCCTTTCCATGAGGCTATTATCCTGGAGGAAAGGTTTAATGGCTCAAACATCAGCTTTGAAATGCCAAGTTCAAATTCTGTCTTGGCCATTTGTCCTCATGTAATGGCTGAGTAATGCTTGTGTGGCTGTGCATTTGGGGACGGGCACATTGCTGAGCAAGAACATTGCTGCAGCTCCTTTTCCAGTGATCTCAAGGCCTAGGGAAACATTTTTAGCATCTTTGCATCATGGACATAATAGCTGATTGTGCTTTTTGTGTTTTTTTCCAAAATAATATTTCAGGCATGTCAGAACTTTATGTTTGGGAGAAATTCTTTGACTTTTCTCCTGCATTTTCTTCAGTCCAAAATGGGAGAAACGTCAGTTTTGCTTATTCTTAAATGGAGCTGTAGTGATCCCTTTGATATTTCTGAAGGTAGCTAAAGGAAGAATCAGGAAAATGTCTTTGCAGCCACCATTAACTGCTGAATTATGTTGCTTTTGTGGTGTACCTCTTTACTTTTTGTTGAAATAAGTAACTTGTATAAGTAAGATCATGTAAGATATAGCTGGGATTTGAACTTGGCCTGGGTATGGTCTTTCTATGACTCCATGCATCTCCTGGCATGCTACTATGAAGAAATAGACTCAGCTTCTTGGGAAACTTGCTTAAGTCTTGTAGTCCAATATTGGTCTTAGCAGAGAGCAGGAATCAAGAATCAGGCAGCAGCTCACTAAAGCACAGAAAATATCCTGAGTCAGGGATTCTTCTCTTACTCTGAGCCCTGCCCTTTCTAAAGACCAAAACTACTTTTATTTGCATTTTAGCCTTTAAGTTAATTAATGGGAATTAATATGCATGTAAGAATGTCAGAATTTTCCCAAAGGCTCATTATAAATTTAGTGTAAAAGGAGCAGTGGATATATACATGTATATATACATGTATATATATGGATATATACATGTATATATACATGTATATATATGGATATATACATGTATATATACATGTATATATATATATATATTAAAGATAGGGCCCTCATTAAATTTTTAGGCTATTAATAAAAACATTTTTACCCGGGCAAGTTAAGTGTGAATGCTGGGATGAAGATGTCAGTTAATGCACTTCAACTATATCGTCAATTGACTCAAAAGAACCCACATGAGGAGTGTGTGTGTGTGTGTGTGTGTGTCTGTGTGTGTATGTTGGAGGGGAGAGGGATTTCTAGTAGGAAGTATTAAAGGCTGCCAGAAAAGTACATAATCATAGTTTCCTTTCATTAGAAAACAGACTCCCAATTTAATCATTTGTATTATTTAATTGTCTAAAACCTCTTCTGCTATTACAGGATATAGCAGAGGAAAATGGCACTTAGTGTATACATAAACAGAATTGAGTGCCTTTTTTTTTTGACAGGGTCTCACTCTGTTGCCTAGGCTGCAGTGCAGAAGCGTGATCATGGCTCACTGCAGCCTGAACCTCCTGGGCTCAAGCCATCCTCCTGGCTCAGCCTCCCAAGTAGCTGGGACTGCAGGCGCACACCACTGCATCTAGCTAATTAAAACATTTTTCTTTTTTTCTGTAGAGACGAGATCTTGCTATGTTGCCCAGTCTGGTCTCACCTGCCTTGGCCTCCTAAAGTGCTGGGATTACAGGCGTGAGACACCACGCCCAGCCAGTTTTTATTCATCTGTGGACACCAGCCAGATAGCCTGTTCAAAGCTCACAGGAGAGCTTTTTGAGGAATATTGCACTCACCAACTCCACAGGTTCCACAGGGCATACGTGCACAAAAGTAAATCTTAGCACAAGTATGAAAGTAGCTTAATTTCTGCTCTCTCTAACAGACGTTAGATATATGCTTATACTGTTTGGACCTCTGTGAGCTCTCCTCACAGAGGGTGGCTTAGCATTGCTGCCCTTGGAGTTGGAAGGGACTAGAGGCACCAACCTTTCATGGCACACATATTCTTTCTTTGTACTTTATAAAGTCATGCTGTACATGCTTGCACATGCCAGCCACAGTGGCTCACCCCTTTGCTGGATGGCCTGTCCTCTTACCAGACTGTAGAAAAGCTATAGATTCTTCTTAGAGCACAGCTTACCTGGAGGCAGGATCTGCCTCCTGTGGCTCCCACTTCTGCATCCCAGCCCTGTCACTCAGAATA
This sequence comes from Pan troglodytes, assembly GCF_028858775.2. Lineage (NCBI taxonomy): Eukaryota > Metazoa > Chordata > Mammalia > Primates > Hominidae > Pan > Pan troglodytes. Next base: position 84,217,271 of record NC_072412.2, on the reverse strand, counting down.
GTCCTGGAGTGACTCTACCAATTATTACACAACACATTTGAAGTATGTGAAGACAGCCTTTTGGCTCTCTCAAATAATTTATCTTTTTGGTTATACAGCACCAGTTCTCTTCACCATGCTTTATCAGATGTTCTCGGTTTTAGAATTCTAGACATCTAAATTGTCTCATCTCTGAAAATCCTCTAGGCTGACAACACATTTCCCAACATGACTCCCAGAAGTGGACACCCTGATCCATGTGAGGTCCATGGGATGACAGGCTACCATGGGACCATGACCAACTTGTATCTGGAGCCTGCAGACCAACTATTGTAGCTAAAATTATTACTGTGAGTTCCCTGTAGGCAGGAACCAGCCTTAGTCACAATAGGCAGGGAAGTAAATGAGTTGTATGAGTACCCCCTAATCACAATGACTGCCTTTCACAACCGTTGGTCGTTCAGTGCTTCCTCTTCTTGTTTGCAGTGAGAAAGTTCCCTGAGCCCTACAAGACCCACGTCAGTTTAAACAGCATCTTCCTGGCTTCAACTCTGATGTCACTTTAGCCACCTGACATTACCCAAGTCTTCGTTGTCTTCCAGAATGCCAGCTACTCCTCCTGGTTCTGTGTTATGAGCAGACTCGAAAAGCATGTTTTCTACTTTTCCTGCAAGTTACTGTCAAAGGTATTGAATAGGCTAGGTCCTTATGTCATCTGTATCAATCCAATGGTATATCTTCCTTTTTACCCCAGCTCAGAATCTGATTGATCATGCTACCGCAGCCATCACATCAATATCAAAACCACATGCAATTTGTTATTTGTCATTCTGAAACAAATACATTCAACATGGAGTCATTCCTTCTTTCAACAGGTGTCAACTGAGCCTCTTTCAAATATTATGCATTATATTAGGTGCAAAACAAATACAATAATTACAAAATAAAGCAAATAAAATAGTTACAGAATAAAATAATTACAAGGTAAAACAAAGAAAATACTTACAATTGGGATGGTCCTATGAAGGATATAAGCAAGGTGATGAGACAGAGAGTTCTAGGTACAACCTACTCTATATAGAGCAGCCAGGGAAGGCATTGTTGAAGAGTGACTGAAATACAGAGTCTGGAAGATGAGAAGGAGCAGTGAGAAGAAGAATTTGGAAAGAGCATTCCAAGCAGAAGGAACACCTAGGGCTCTGCAGCCAGAATGGGATTAGCGTGTTCCAGACTGACAAAAGGCCAGTGAGACTGCAGCAGATTGTACCAAAGGGTAATTAAGTCATAATGTAACTTGAAGAATGAGACAGAGTCCAATCAAGCAGGGCCTTATATGATTATAAGCATTTAGGATTAGCTAAAGTACAATGAGAAGCCATTGAGGTGCTTCATATAGTGGAGTAATATGGTCTAGTTTGCATTTTTAAAAGAACTCTTTGCTGTTGAAGAATTGATTGGAGATGAGAGAATGGAAGAGAGAAGACCGGTTACAGAATTCTATGACAAAAACTAAGTGAGAGTAGAAGGGACTTGGATCAATTGGAGGCAGTGGAGATGGGAGGACTGATTTAAGACATATTTTGGATGTGTCCTGCTAAAAGATTAGATATGAGGGGTGAAGGCCGAGAAGGAGAAAGGGTGGCTTTAGCAACTGGAGTAAGGGCCAGGGTTTGTGACGTGTGGTCTTGCTCACACAGCTTTATTCCGCAAGGCCTAGCCTCCCTCTTCCTTTGATTCACTCTTCTTAAAGGTTTACTAAATAGCTAAACAATTTACCTAGAATTATCTAGAATCTATTCCATTTTATCAGTTTTTAGTTTCTGATATTCACCTTTCCTCCTAATTCAGTAATCTTTGTTTCTCCAGATGCCTCCGAGTTTTCACTGATGACTCCGTAATTAAATATACAAAAAAGTTCAACAACCTCACATGCAATTCTATTGGGTTTGGGAAATTAAACTTATTTAAGTCCATATAAGTTCTTTAAGTATAAACTCATTATCTCTTCTCGTGCTTTGGTCTTCAACCACCTTTGAGCAATATTTATTCTACTCTCTTCTGTTTATAATTCATTTTCCTCCATGGAGAATAGAAACGAAGTGAAGAATAGCTGAGCTCTTTGGTATTTGTTAACATTATAACATCTTTGAGCAGCCCCCTTTCCACATTCTTTCTAATCATTTTTAGTGATCTGGAGCATTTATAAAACTTTATCTTGTTTGGGTACACAATCTTTCTGACTCAAATCTTATAGATTTGTGCCTATTTTCTGTACTTTTTCTTGGTTACAAGTTCTTTCTGGCTCATTTGGCATATTAAAAAATCTGAGCTCATAAAGGGAGATAATATTGTAGCTATTTTAGGTACTTTGACCTTCAATCTCATTTCCTTCTCACTTAAATTAGTCTCACTTGCATAGACAGAATTACATATTTTTAAAGGCTCTTCTTCCATTTAGAATCATATTCTTTTAAAGAGTCTGTCTATGGAATCTCTTTAGTTTTGGGAATCTGGTCTCATGGGAGACAGATTGGGATAGGGGAAAGAAAATAGATTCTAGGGTCTGAAAACTCTGTGGCCAAATTCTAGCCTGGCTGATGCAGAAGAGGTGATCCATAAATACCTGCTGAATAAGTGAATGAGCAAATTAATTGTGACTGCAAACAAGTCATTTAAACTCACCAAGCCTCAGTTTTCTCATCTGTACTAAATAATGACACGAATGTTTATCCTTAGAGGACTATTTTCAGAAGTGAATGGGCTACAATATCTGCGGGAGTACTTCAAATGACAGCATCATTCATTTTAGCCTTGCATCATTTTTCGGTACACCCTGGGATTTAGGTATGCCTGTAGGGTTGACTATCTTGATGCTTGACTGTCTTAAATATTTTAAGCTTTTATTTTTATTAAGCTTATAAATGCACATACATTAAAGAGTCACCCAGGTTTACAAGTGTTGTTAACAATCAGCTGTCATTATCCCTTATCCCCTTCATCCCTTTTCTTAAGAAGTAGCAACTTTTAACATTTTAAGCTGATTCTGTTAGAATTTACTCCCATACTTTCAAATAAAATGCTTATATTGCTACCTCTTGATTTCTTTGGAATCAGGCATCTTTGACTTCTCACATGGAAGATTATCACCTAGCGCTCTCCTCCCTTGTCTCCAACATACACAAAATGCCCACTTCTTATGTACTATCCTCCCAATATAGTAATTTAAAATTTTGATTAGAATAATATTCAGCATGGTCATCATTTTGATTCTGTGTACCATGCAAGGGCTAAGCCATGGGATAAACAGTGATTACCTTTCTTTTCCTACACTTTAAAAAATTGTTTTTGGCAATTAGAATTACTTGTTTATTGTCTTAGTTTCCTATGTTCTCAAATATTTACTCCAGTTGTCGAAATCTTTTCTCTGTTCTTTCATTTACGTCAGATAGTCATCACTTCCATTTTCTTTCTTTTTTTTTTCGTTAAATTATGCTTTAAGTTCTAGGGTACATGTGCACAACGTGCAGGTTTGTTACATATGTATACATGTGCCATGTTGGTGTGCTGCACCCATTAACTCGTCATTTAGCATTAGGTATATCTCCTAATGCTATCCCTCCCCCGTCCCTCCACCCTATGACAATCCCCAGTGTGTGATGTTCCCCACCCTGTGTCCAGGTGTTCTCATTGTTCAGTTCCCACCTATGAGTGAGAACATGCAGTGTTTGGTTTTCTGTCCTTGCGATAGTTTGCTCAGAATGATAGTTTCCAGCTTCATCCATGTCCCTACAAAGGACATGAACTCATCCTTTTTTATGGCTGCATAGTATTCCATGGTGTATATGTGCCACATTTTCTTAATCCAGTCTATCATTGACGGACATTTGGGTTGATTCCAAGTCATTGCTATTGTGAATAGTGCCACAATAAACATATGTGTGCATGTGTCTTTAAAGCAGCATGATTTATAATCCTTTGGATATATACCCAGTAATGGGATGGCTGGGTCAAATGGTATTTCTAGTTCTAGATCCTTGAGGAATTGCCACACTCTATTCCACAATGGTTGAACTAGTTTATAGTCCAAACAACAGTGTTAAGAGTGTTCCTACTTCTCCACATCCTCTCCAGCACCTGTTGTTTCCTGACTTTTTAATGATCGCGATTCTAACTGGTGTGAGATGGTATCTCATTGTGGTTTTGATTTGCATTTCTCTGATGGCCAGTGATGAGCATTTTTTCATGTGTGTTGGCTGCATACATGTCTTCTTTTGAAAACTGTCTGTTCATATCCTTCATCCACTTTTTGGTGGGGTTGATTTTTTCTTGTACATTTGTTTAAGTTCTTTGTAGATTCTGGATATTAGCCCTTTGTCAGACGGGTAGATTGTAAAAATTTTCTTCCATTCTGTAGGTTGCCTGTTCACTCTGATGGTAATTTCTTTTGCTATGCAGAAGCTCTTTAGTTTAATTAGATCCCATTTGTCAATTTTGGCTTTTGTTGCCATTGCTTTTGGTGTTTTAGTCATGAAGTCCTTGCCCATGCTTATGTCCTGAATGATATTGCTTAGGTTTTCTTCTAGGGTTTTTATGGTTTTAGGTCTAACATTTAAGTCTTTAATCCATCTTGAATTAATTTTTGTATAAGGTGTAAGGAAGGGATCCAGTTTCAGCTTTCTACATATGGCTAGCCAGTTTTCCCAGCACCATTTATTAAATAGGAAATCCTTTCTCCATTTCTTGTTTTTGTCAGGTTTGTCAAAGATCAGATGGTTGTAGATGTGTTTTATTATTTCTGAGGGCTCTGTTCTGTTCCATTGGTCTATAACTCTGTTTTGGTACCAGTACCATGCTGTTTTGGTTACTGTAGCCTTGTAGTATAGTTTGAAGTCAGGTAGCGTGATGCCTCCAGCTTTGTTTTTTTGGCTTAGGATTGTCTTAGCAATGTGGGCTCTTTTTTGGTTCCATGTGAACTTTAAAGTAGTTTTTTCCAATCCTGTGAAGAAAGTCATTGGTAGCTTGATGGGGATGGTATTAAATCTATAAATTACCTTGGGCAGTATGGCCATTTTCACAATATTAATTCTTCCTGTCCATGAACATGGAATGTTCTTCCACTTGTTTGTGTCCTCTTTTATTTTGTTGAACAGTGGTTTGTAGTTCTCCTTGAAGAGATCCTTCACGTCCCTTGTAAGTTGGATTCCTAGATATTTTACTCTCTTTGAAGCAATTGTGAATGGGAGTTCCCTCATGATTTGACTCTGTGTCTGTTATTGGTGTATAGGAATGGTTGTGATTTTTGCACATTGATTTTGTATCCTGAGACTTTGCTGAAGTTGCTTATCAGCTTAAGGAGATTTTGGGCTGAGACGATGGGGTTTTCTAAACATACAAACATGTCATCTGCAAACAGGGACAATTTGACTTCCACTTTTCCTAACTGAATACCCTTTATTTCTTTCTCTTGCCTGATTGCCCTGGCCAGAACTTCCAACACTACGTTGAATAGGAGTGGTGAGAGAGGACATCCCTGTCTTGTGCCAGTTTTCAAAGGGAATGCTTCCAGTTTTTGCCCATTCAGTATGATATTGGCTGTGGGTTTGTCATAAATAGCTCTTATTATTTTGAGATACATCCCATCAATACCTAGTTTATTGAGAGTTTTTAGCATGAAGGGTTGTTGAATTTTGTCGAAGGCCTTTTCTGCATCTATTGAGATAATCCTGTGGTTTTTGTCTTTGGTTCTGTTTATATGATGGATTACATTTATTGATTTGCATATGTTGAACCAGCCTTGCATCCCAGGGATGAAGCCACCTTGATCATGGTGGATAAGCTTTTTGATGTGTTGCTGGATTTGGTTTGCCAGTATTTTACTGAGGATTTTTGCATCAATGTTCATCAGGGATATTGGTCTAAAATTCTCTTTTTTTGTGTGTCTCTGCCAGGCTTTGGTGTCAGGATGATGCTGGCCTCATAAAATGAGTTAGGGAGGATTCCCTCTTTTTCTGTTGATTGGAATAGTTTCAGAAGGAATGGTACCAGCTTGTCTTTGTACCTGTGGTAGAATTTGGCTGTGAATCCATCTGGTCCTGGACTTTTTTTGGTTGGTAGGCTATTAATTATTGCCTCAATTTCAGAGCCTGTTATTGGTCTATTCAGGGATTCAACTTCTTCCTGGTTTAGTCTTGGGTGGGTGTATGTGTCGAGGAATTTATCCATTTCTTCTAGATTTTCTAGTTTATTTGTGTAGAGGTGTTTATAGTATTCTCTGATGGTAGTTTGTATTTCTGTGGGATCAGTGGTGATATCCCCTTTCACATTTTTTTATTGTGTCTATTTGATTCTTCTCTCTTTTCTTCTTTATTAGTCTTGCTAGCGGTCTATCAATTTTGTTGATCTTTTCAAAAAACCAGCTCCTGGATTCGTTGATTTTTTTGAAGGTTTTTTGTGTCTCTGTCTCCTTCCGTTCTGCTCTGATCTTAGTTATTTCTTGCCTTCTGTTAGCTTTTGAATGTGTTTGCTCTTACTTCTCTAGTTCTTTTAATTGTGATTTTAGGGTGTCAATTTTAGATCTTTCCTGCTTTCTCTTGTGGGCATTTAGTGCTATAAATTTCCCTCTACACACTGCTTTAAATGTGTCCCAGAGATTCTGGTATGTTGTGTCTTTGTTCTCATTGGTTTCAAAGAACATCTTTATTTCTGCCTTCATTTCATTATGTACCCAGTAGTCGTTCAGGAGCAGGTTGTTCAGTTTCCATGTAGTTGAGCAGTTTTGAGTGAGTTTCTTAATCCTGAGTTCTAGTTTGATTGCACTGTGGTCTGAGAGACAGTTTGTAATTTCTGTTCTTTTACATTTGCTGAGGACTGCTTTACTTCCAACTATGTGGTCAATTTTTGAATAAGTGCAATATGGTGCTGAGAAGAATGTGTATTCTGTTGATTTGGGGTGGAGAGTTCTGTAGATGTCTATTAGGTCCGCTTGGTGCAGAGCTGAGTTCAATTCCTGGATTTCCTTGTTAACTTTCTGTCTCGTTGACCTGTCTAATGTTGACAGCTGGGTGTTAAAGTCTCCCATTATTATTGTGTGGGAGTCTAAGTGTCAGTGTAGGTCACTCAGGACTTGCTTTATGAATCTGGGTGCTCCTGTATTGGGTGCATATATATTTAGGATAGTTAGCTATTCTTGTTGAATTGATCCCTTTACCATTATGTAATGAACTTCTTTGTCTCTTTTGATCTTTGTTGGTTTAAAGTCTGTTTTATCAGAGACTAGGATTGCAACCGCTGCTTTTTTTTGTTTTCCATTTGCTTGGTAGATCTTCCTCCATCCTTTTATTTTGAGCCTATGTGTGTCTCTGCACGTGAGATGGGTCTCCTCAATACAGCACACTGATGGGTCTTGACTCTTTATCCAATTTGCCAGTCTGTGTCATTTAATTGGAGCATTTAGCCCATTTACATTTAAGGTTAATATTGTTATGTGTGAATTTGATCCTGTCATTATGATGTTAGCTGGTTATTTTGCTCCTTAGTTGATGCAGTTTCTTCCTAGCATTGATGGTCTTTACAATTTGGCATGTTTTTGCAGCGGCTGGTATTGGTTGTTCCATGTTTAGTGCTTCCTTCAGGAGCTCTTGTAAGGTGGCCTGGTGGTGACAAAATCTCTCAGCATTTGCTTGTCTATAAAGGATTTTATTTCTCCTTCACTTATGAAGATTAGTTTGGCTGGATATGAAATTCTGGGTTGAAAATTCTTTTCTTTAAGAATGTTGAATATTGGCCCCCACTCTCTTCTGGCTTGTAGAATTTCTGCCAAGAGATCCACTCTTAGTCTGATGGGCTTCCCTTTGTAGGTAACCTGACCTTTCTCTCTGGCTGCCCTTAACATTTTTTCCTTCATTTCAACTTTGGTGAATCTGACAATTATGTGTCTTGGAGTTGCTCTTCTCAGGGAGTTTCTTTGTGGTGTTCTCTGTCTTTCCTGAATTTGAATGTTGGCCTGCCTTGCTAGATTGGGGAAGTTCTCCTGGATAATATCCTGAAGAGTGTTTTCCAACTTGGTTCCATTCTCCCTGTCACTTTCAGGTACACCAATCAGATGTAGATTTGGTCTTTTCACATAGTCCCATATTTTTTGGAGGATTTGTTCATTTCTTTTTACTCTTTTTTCTCTAAACTTCTCTTCTCACTTCATTTCATTGATTTGCTCTTCAATCACTGATACCCTTTCTTCCATTTGATCGAATCGGCTACTGAAGCTTGTGCATGTGTCACATAGTTCCCATGCCATGGTTTTCAGCTCCATCAGGTCATTTAAGGTCTTCTCTACGCTGTTTATTCCAGTTAGCCATTCGTCTGATCTTTTTTCAATGTTTTCATCTTCTTTGCGATGGGTTCGAACATCCTCCTTTAGCTCTGAGAAGTTTGGTATTATTGATCACCTGAAGTCTTCTTCTGTCAACTCGTCAAAGTCATTTTCCGTCCAGCTTTGTTCCTTTGCTGGCAAGGAGTTGCATTCCTTTGGAGGAGAAGAGATGCTCTGGTTTTTAGAATTTTCAGCTTTTCTGCTCTGATTTCTTCCCATCTTTGTGGTTTTATCTACCTTTGGTCTTTGATGATGGTGATGTACAGATGGGATTTTGGTGTGGATGTCCTTTCTGTTTGTTAGTTTTCCTTCTAACAGTCAGGACTCTCAGCTGCATGTCTGTTGGAGTTTGCTGGTCATCCACTTCAGACCCTGTTTGCCTGGGGGTCACCAGCTGAGGCTACAGAACAGCAAATATTGCAGAACGGCAAATATTGCCGCCAGATCCTTCCTCTGGAAGCTTTGTCTCAGAGGGGCACCCAGCCATATGTGGTGTTAGTTGGCCCCTGCTGGGAGGTGTCTCCCAGTTAGGCTACTTGGGGGTCAGGGACCCACTTGAGGAGGCAGTCTGTCTGTTCTCAGATCTCAAACTCTGTGCTAGGAGAACTACTAGTCTCTTCAAAGCTGTCAGACAGGGACATTTAAGTCTGCAGAAGTTTATGCTGCGTTTTGTGCAGCTATGCCCTGCCCCCAGAGGTGGAGTCTACATAGGCAGGCAGGCCCCCTTCAGCTGTGGTGGGCTCCACCCAGGTCGAGCTTCCTGGGCACTTTGTTTACCTACTCAAGCCTCAGCAATGGTGGACGCCCCTCCCCCAGCCTCGCTGCTACCTTGCAGTTTGATCTCAGGCTGCTGTGTTAGCAGTGATCGAGGCTCCATGGGTGTGGCACCCTCTGAGCCATGCATGGGATATAATCTCCTGGTGTGCCGTTTGCTAAGACCGTTGGAAAAGTGCAGTATTGGGGTGCGAGTGTCCTGAGTTTCCAGATACCATCTGTCATGGCTTCCCTTGGCTAGGAAAGGGAATTCCCCAACCCCTTGCACTTCCTAGGTGAGATGATGCCCCACCCTACTTTGGCTCACACTCAGTGGGCTGCACACACTGTCTGACAAGCCCCAGTGAGATGAACCCGATAACTCAGTTGGAAATGCAGAAATCATTCCTCTTCTGTGTCACTCATGCTGGGAGGTGTAGACTGGAGCTCTTTGTATTTGGCCATCTTGGAACCTCCCTCAACAGTTCCATTTTCTTGAAGAAGTCTGTCCCAGAATCTCCAGCCCTGCACTGGCCTGAACTGACTGCTCTTGAAGTTTGCAAACATTTCTTCATCCTGAGGTTCCATATACCTCTCTGAGTTAGATCTCCTGCTCCTGGCTCTCATTCTTGTCTTTCTTGTATGACTGCCTTGTTTTGTTGTTTTGTTTTAGTAAATCTTCCAATAGTTTCCTGAGAAAACATCTGAGGGAGATAATTTTTTTTGAGCCATTTTATGTTTTAAAATGCCTTTCTCTATCTGACACTTTATTGATATCTCGGCTCTATCCAGTGTTATAGGATGGACAGCAATTTTTTCTGATTTTTTTTCAGTTTGGAAATAAAACAAACAGCAATTTGTCACATGCAAAGAATTAAGAATACTCAGTGGTTCAGACTTCTCAAATGCAACATTGGAAGTCAAAAGAAATTGTGATTTTAAATAACTCGAATTTCTGTAGTTTTTGGGGCATTTTAGGAGAGAATCAAATTAAAGGTATATATTTAATCAACTTTTTTTTTTTTAAACCTGAAAATCTCTTTACTTGTATCTTTATATGTGAGAACAAGGTGTTTCCCAGATGAAAAGAACTGGTGTCAGAGAGTAGGTTCTCACTTGGCTCTCACTAAGCTTGTCCTCATGGCTTACCTCAAATGATTTAAGCCAGAGTCCTGGGACACAAGAATTGTAATAAAATAGTGAGCAAAGTTGTAATGCTGATACATTGAGGCTCAAGACATAAGAGTGCTGGCTGACTAGAACTTTGGCTGTAAGGGAAACATATGAATTCCTTCAGCATATATCATCAGCAGCTGAACATTGAAGGCACTCAGCAGCAGGGACCTCAGAAGGCAGAGTTCTTCATCATAGAGTCCCTGCTGGTCTCATAGCACCATTATCTCTTTGCTTAACTGTACCTACAAGATAACCAAAATGGTAGGTGTACCTTGGCAACCAGTAGAAGCAATTTCTGGAATGCAGCTGAAAACCCCTTTGGGAATTTCTGGAGCTATTTCAAAGGAATTTGAAGAGAGTGGAGGCTCTTAAGGAATTGGTGGGAGAAGAGCCATGAACATCCTATTTTGTTGCTATTGTTACAATTCTTGGTTTTCCAGAGATTCTTGGCCCTTGTGAGTCTATGATGCTGATAGCTGATCTGTATTCATATTCCAGGTGATGTTTCCATTTTAATAGATAATTTCTGTGGGATGTTTTGGTCTGAAAGGATGAATCATTAATGGTAGAAATTTAAACCCTGCAAAGGTATGTCTTAGCAGAGGACTATTTTCCTGTGCCTCTCATATTACTCATAACTTGTATTCCATCTCTTCTTTGTATATATTTTCATCATATCTTTTGGGATCCCCCCAATTTTTTCTTCATTGAAGCCTCTGAATTATTTTCTGACTTCCACAGTTTGACATGCTAATTGAAGCAGAATGTTATAGATGCACTTTTAAGGTATAGAGACTCATTCCCTTCATACTATTTAAAGAGGCACAAAGAACACACTCTAACTGGATGGACTTCATATTTCAGATGTTTAACAAATGTTATAAGCCACAGCGTGTATCTCAAATGTATATTTATATAATTGAGCACTGTAGAATGTGTCTTCAGGGTACTATTATAAACAAGCTGTCAAGCTTAACTGGGTTATCTTGGGGGAAAAAACAGCCCTTTTTGTACATACCATTTACAAACCTTGTTAGAAATATTCACTAATTGAATTGATTGGGCAACTTTATAAACATGGAGTATTGTGCTATCTGTTCAGAAATCCAAAGCTTAGGCCTTCTTCTGTTTAGCCCAGGGAAAGCTATTTTAAAAATTAAAATTCAGGCCAGGTGCATGACTAAAACCTGTAATCCCAGCACTTTGGGAGGCCAAGGCGGGCAGATCACCTGAGGTCCGGAGTTCGAGACCAGCCTGGCCAACATGGTGAAACCCCCATCCTTACTAAAAATACAAAAATTAGCTGGGTGTGGTGGTGCATGCCTGTAATCCCAGCTACTTGGGAGTCTGAGGCAGGAGAATCGTTTGAATCCAAGAAGTGGAGATTGCAATGAGCCCAGATTGCACCACTGCACTCCAGCCTGGGTAACACAGTGAGACTCCATCTCAAACAAAAACAAACAAACAATTAAAATTCAGTCAATTAACAAATTGCCTCAAAATATTCACAATTGTTACTGTTCTTTCTTTCTTTCTTTTTACCAAATTAAATTGATTTGTAGTCATTATATAATGTTGAGAGTAAAGATCATTCCTTTGGGTAAAGTTAACATATTTACCTTTGTATTCTGCTTTTATTAGAGAATAAGCAGCCTTATTCCAAATGTCCAAAATTTCTATGACTAAATCTAAAGTCATTTTCATCTTGAAGATAAAACACTCGAATTCCTAAAATAAAATGTTTATTTATTACATTTTATTTTAAGCCTTCTTTATGAGGGGAATTAATGAAATAGAGGATCAGCCTCAGCAGTATTGGAGTTTGGAGCAGGGAAGAACATTAACAGCCAAAGAAGGCTTCCTGGAGGAAGAGAGATTTGATCTAGGCCTTTGAGAATAAAGAGAATATTCACTGATAGACCAAGGCATGGAGGACATTAAGAAATGAGAGAACAACAGGGAAGAATTTAGGTGTGTCTGAAAAACAGTGACTAATGCAATTTAGAAAAGTGTATGGGTATTGGTAGTATTAGTATCATAGCAACCCAGAAAAGATAATGTGGTAAGGGAAATGTATTGAGCACCACCTATGTGCCAGATATTGTTGCAGGCAATCAGAGTGTAAGGTGGCGGGGGTGGGTATTGTATAAAAGAAATTATAAGAGACCTTTTGACAAAATACGGAGACTTATTAGTATAGAGTCCTTGGGAAAGGGTGAAGTTCATGAGCATTCAGAGGAAAATCCCCAATATGCATGAGTAAATAGTGCTATCCACTGCAGCCTGAGGAGTAAAAACAAGCTTAAGGGGGAAAAATTGATATAACATTGACTTCCACTCATTAATTCAACAAGTACTTATGGAGCCCCTTACTTTGGGCTTAGTGTCATGCTAGCATGGGGAGGAATTCTGAGCTGCTAGAAATGACCCTAAGAAAGGCACAGGGCTTCCTCCCAGAAGGTGCTGCTGAATAGCACAAGCCTGACAGGAATGGTTGGAGCTCAGGGCTTGAAGGACATGTGACATCTCTTGATGGGGCAGGAAGCTCTTGCAGCCCTCTGGTCATCATTATGGACATTGGCTATCTTTTGACTACAGATTTGCAGAACTGAAAGCTATTAATAGACAGCAGAAAGCAGAGTTTACTGTAAGAGCCTGATAAATATAGATTTCAGATATCATTATGCTGCCAATTTCTCTTCAGCCTGCAAAAGGTTTGCTGGGCCTTGTACATCCTCCTTTTTCATGGTATTCTTACTAGGACAAGAGAGCACAATTGCCAGGTACAGAGCATATTCTAGGTCTGTCTTTAAACATAGATAAGGCACAAAATAAGAAATAAACTCTGTTCTCCTAGGCTCACTTTCTTATATTTATTTACTCTCTGACTTTTCAAGGACCAAACATTTCTTCTCCATCTTTTGGTCCTCTCTCCACTCTGAGCAGCCCAGAGCATTTAAACTTACATCTACTTTTATGCATGATTTACAGGCTTTCTTGGGAATTTTGAAGCTAGGTCCATCACTGAGAGAAAATCCTTAAGTCATGTTGGAGACAGCTAATATCTTTTTTTTTCCTAATGGAGCAATAAACTGGTTATGGAGTTTCCTTAGAACTTTTTAAAAGACTGCTGTAAGCCATCATTTGAAAGTCTTCTGAATTCCAAGCCTGTCTTTATGTCTTTAATAATTACAGCACTGTCACATGTTTGTGGTTATCCCAGTGATAGACTTACCTGGAAACAGAGCAAAGGACTATTAAAATATTGTCCACATGGTGGTTCTTTACCTGCATAATTGCTAAAGTAAAATAGATCAAACTTCTGGCAGTTTCAGCTATAGCCTGAAAAAGTATACACTGTCTCCACTTGTGAAAAAGTTAAATTTCAGACATATTTTTTAAAGGTAATATTATGGAATTTAAATTACCTATGAATGCAGATACATAGCATTGTAGATTTTTAAGTGAATGATAAATGTCAGTTTCCAGTTTCCACTGTAATTTGAATTGCTTATCTAGATAGAGTAAGCCATTGTGGAATTATGGTTGAGGACTTTAAAACATTTTCCCCTCTACGGATCTATTTTCTGTTGCAACTTTGCCCTTTATTTTGTTTCAAAATATTTTATTTTTTCCTCATAGACTTTCTTGCCTGTAGGTGTTTTAAAACATTGTGCTAATATAATTTTTCCATGGTTTACACTTTTTTCATTTTAACCCTGAATTTAGGACTACTTTTTCAGTCTTTGATTCGGTAATTTTTTTTCTTTTTATATAATGCAAAAAAACTTTGGCTTGAAGTTCTGCTTACTTAATAATGCGTTGTGAAACTAGAACATATAAGTGGCATTGCAAGCATTAGAGCATCTCTATCAGAAAACAGTGAGAAAATAAATAAACCAGAAATCTGCTGTTAGCGGCGATGTGAGGAATATTATTTGTTAGTGTAATGTAAACTTTTGACTTGTTATGTGTCTGTGAAGATATTGGCTGAATATGAGAACTGGGTAAAAATCCAAGCAGGTAATATGACACTTAAACCTTATTTATTGGAAAGCACTAATATTTCTGAAGAATGTTGTGTGAATAATAATTGCTTCCATTTGTCACATGCTGAAAAATTGCCAAGGACTGAGAAGGATGCTGCAGATACGCTGGTGAGCAAGAGAAAATCTCTGGCTGGAAGGGCTTAACTTTTAGCAGGGAATGAGCCATCGCAATACTGTAGGATACATTCTATGATGGTTAAGTGCAGGAAAGTACATGAGAGTTGGGACTAATTCAGTTTTAGGGGTCAGCAAGGTACTAAAGGAAGAGATGTTAATGCCGATGTGGTAGGCGTAATTCTAAGATGATCTCCAATGAGTAATGGCATTGAACTGTCTTTTCCACAGTTCAATTCCATTGAACTGTGTTGGGTAAGTCCTGTAACTTCTTTCTATCCATGGAATACGGCAAAGGTGACATGATATAACTTCTGTGATTATCTTAAATTATATGGCAAAGGTGTGGGGACTTAGCATATATTATTAAGGCTTCTCATTAATTGACTTTAAGTTAACCAAAGGGAGACTGCCTTGAGTGGGTCTGACCTAATCAGGTAAGCTCTTTAAAAGAGACTAGAAGAGAGAGAGATTTGCCTCCTGGCTTTGATGAAGTAAGCTGCTATATTGTGAGAGAGTCAGTGAGTAGGCCAGGCCACATGACAAGGAACTGTGGTGGCCTCTAGAATCTGAGAGAAGTTCCTGGCTGACAGCCAGTAAGGAAGCAGAAACCTCGGTCCTACAACCACAGAGAATTACATTCTGCTAACCATGTGAGCTTAGAAGAGGACTCTGGGCTCCAGAAAAGAATGTAGACCAGCTAATACCTAGACTGAAGTCTTGTGAGACCCTGATCAAAGGACCTAACTAGGATGCATTTGGACTCTTGGCTCATGGAAACTGTTAAGAGAATACATATATATATGCATGATTTAGAGTATATATTTATTCTATACATATATTCTCTTTCTCTCTCTCTATATATATACATATATGATTTAGACAGCTAAGTCTGTGGCATTTGTCAGATAGCAATAGAAAGCTGATACAACTGAGATGTGAAGGATAACACTTAGATGGGGAAAGAATGTTCCAGGATTTTAGTAGAGTGGCTAAAATCACAGGCTTTGTAGGCAGATTGACTTGGCTTCTAGTTTAGCTAGTAGGTGACTCAGAGCAGGTTACTTAACCTCTCAATTTTTCGTTTTTTTTTTGTTGTTGTTGTTGTTGTTGTTTTTATATTTTGAGACAGACTCTGTCACCCAGGCTGGAGTGCAGTGGCGTGATCTCAGCTCAATGCAACCTCCGCCTCTCAGGTTCAAGCAATTCTCTGCCTCAGACTCCCAAGTAGCTGGGATTACAGGAACCTGCCACCATGCCTGGCTATTTTTTTTTTTTTTTTGTATTTTTAGTAGAGACAGGGTTTCACCATCTTGGCCAGGATGGTCTTGAACTCCTGACCTTGTGATCCACCCACCTTGGCCTCCCAAAGTGCTGGTATTACAGGCATGAGCCACCACACTTGGCCTAACCTCTCAATTTTTCTCACATGTAAAATGAACATTTTCATTATCATCACCACCATTTCCATCCTGCTCCTCTTCTCCTCCTCCTCCTCATCATTCTT
The DNA here is from genome assembly GCF_028858775.2 of Pan troglodytes. NCBI lineage: Eukaryota > Metazoa > Chordata > Mammalia > Primates > Hominidae > Pan > Pan troglodytes. The sequence goes on along the minus strand of NC_072412.2, from coordinate 84,201,325 downwards.
CTCTCATAGGGCTATCGTGAGGATTATATACATTAAGCTGTCGAATGGTTTTAAACAGAAGAGGGGCATGAACAGAGGCAGGATTCTAACTTAAGCTGACACTAGGTCCTTGTTATTTTCCAGAATGATCTCCTATACTATAATTTATATTGTTCTCTATTGTTATGAGCTCAGCTTTAACAATCTGATAGACCTGGATTTAAATTCTAGCTTCCCTTTGAACAAAACAAAATTTTAAGCCTCGGTTTCTCATATATGATATTTAAGAATAGAGGGCAGCCAAGATGGCCAAATAGGAACAGCTCCGGTCTATAGCTCCCAGTGTGAGTGACGCAGAAGACAGGTAATTTCTGCATTTCCATCTGAGGTACCGGGTTCATCTCACTAGGGAGTGCCAGACAGTGGGCGCAGGACAGTGGGTGCAGCGCACCATGCGCAAGCTGAAGCAGGGCGAGGCATTGCCTCACTCGGGAAGTGCAAGGGGTCAGGGAGTTCCCTTTCCTAGTCAAAGAAAGGGGTGACAGACGGCACCTGGAAAATCGGGTCACTCCTGCCCTAATACTGCACTTTTCCGACGCGCTTAAAAAATGGCACACCAGGAGATTATATCCTGCACCTGGCTCGGAGGGTCCTACGCCCACGGAGTCTCGCTGATTGCTAGCACAGCAGTCTGAGATCAAACTGCAAGGCGGCAGCAAGGCTGGGGGAGGGGCACCCGCCATTGCCCAGGCTTGCTTGGATAAACAAAGCAGCCGGGAAGCTCGAACTGGGTGGAGCCCACCACAGCTCAAGGAGGCCTGCCTGCCTCTGTAGGCTCCACCTCTCGGGGCAGGGCACAGACAAACAAAAAGACAGCAGTAACCTCTGCAGACTTAAATGTCCCTGTCTGACAGCTTTGAAGAGAGCAGTGGTTCTCGCAGCACGCAACTGGAGATCTGAGAACAGGCAGACTGCCTCCTCAAGTGGGTCCCTGACCCCTGACCCCTGAGGAGCCTAACTGGGAGGCACCCCCTAGTAGGGGCAGACTGACACCTCACAAAGTACAAAGTTTTGCACTTTGTACTCCTCTGAGACAAAACTTCCAGAGGAACGATCAGACAGCAGCATTTGCGGTTCACGAAAATCCGCTGTTCTGCAGCCACCACTGCTGGTACCCAGGCAAACAGGGTCTGGAGTGGACCTCTAGCAAACTCCAACAGACCTGCAGCTGAGGATCCTGTCTGTTAGAAGGAAAACTAACAAACAGAAAGGACATCCACACCAAAAACCCATCTGTACATCACCATCGTCAAAGACCAAAAGTAGACAAAACCACAAAGATGGGGAAAAAACAGAGCAGAAAAACTGGAAACTCTAAAAAGCAGAGCGCCTCTCCTCCTCCAAAGGAATGCGGCTCCTCACCAGCCACAGAACAAAGCTGGATGGAGAATGACTTTGATGAGTTGAGAGAAGAAGGCTTCAGACAATCAAACTAATCTGAGCTACAGGAGGAAATTCAAACCAAAGGCAAAGAAGATGAAAACTTTGAAAAAAATTTAGACGAATGTATAACTAGAATAACCAATACAGAGAAGTGCTTAAAGTAGCTGATGGAGCTGAAAGCCAAGGCTTGAGAACTACGTGAAGAATGCAAAAGTCTCAGGAGCCGATGCGATCAACTGGAAGAAAGGGTATCAGTGATGGAAGATGAAATGAATGAAATGAAGTGAGAAGGGAAGTTTAGAGAAAAAAGAATAAAAAGAAATGAACAAAGCCTCCAAGAAATATGGGACTATGTGAAAAGACCAAATCTACGTCTGATTGGTGTACCTGAAAGTGACGGGGAGAATGGAACCAAGCTGGAAAACACTCTGCAGGATATTTTCCAGGAGAACTTCCCCAATCTAGCAAGGCAGGCCAACATTCATATTCAGGAAATACAGAGAACACCACAAAGATACTCCTCGAGAAGAGCAACTCCAAGATGCATAATTGTCAGATTCACCAAAGTTGAAATGAAGGAAACAATGTTAAGGGCAGCCAGAGAGAAAGGTGGGGTTACCCACAAAGGGAAGCCCATCAGACTAACAGCTGATCTCTCGGCAGAAACTCTACAAGCCAGAAGAGAGTGGGGGCCAATATTCAACATTCTTCAAGAAAAGAATTTTCAACCCAGAATTTCATATCCAGCCAAACTAAGCTTCATAAGTGAAGGAGAAATAAAATCCTTTACAGACAAGCAAATGCTGAGAGATTTTGTCACCACCAGGCCTGACCTAAAAGAGCTCCTGAAAGAAACACTAAACATGGAAAGGAAAAACTGGTACCAGCCACTGCAAAATCATGCCAAATTGTAAAGACCATCGAGACTAGGAAGAAACTGCATCAACCAAGGAGCAAAATAACCAGCTAACTTCATAATGACAGGATCAAATTCACACATAACAATATTAACTTTAAATGTAAATGGACTAAATGCTCCAATTAAAAGACACAACTGGCAAATTGGATAAGGAGTCAAGACCCATCAGTGTGCTGTATTCAGGAAACCCATCTCACGTGCAGAGACACACATAGGCTCAAAATAAAAGGATGGAGGAAGATCTACCAAGCAAACAGAAAACAAAAAAAGGCAGGGGTTGCAATCCTAGTCTCTGATAAAACAGACTTTAAACCAACAAAGATCAAAAGAGACAAAGAAGGCCATTACATAATGATAAAGGGATCAATTCAACAAGAAGAGCTAACTATCCTAAATATATATGCACTCAATACAGGAGCACCCAGATTCATAAAGCAAGTCCTGAGTGACCTACACTGACACTTAGACTCCCACACAATAATAATGGGAGACTTTAACACCCCACTGTCAACATTAGACAGATCAATGAGACAGAAAGTTAACAAGGATACCCAGGAATTGAACTCAGCTCTGCACCAAGTGGACCTAAGAGACATCTACAGAACTCTCCACCCCAAATCAACAGAATATACATTTTTTTCAGCACCACATCACACCTATTTCAAAATTGACCACATAGTTGGAAGTAACGCTCTCCTCAGCAAATGTAAAAGATCAGAAATTATAACAAACTGTCTCTCAGACCACAGTGCAATCAAACTAGAACTCAGGATTAAGAAACTCACTCAAAACTGCTCAACTACATGGAAACTGAACAACCTGCTCCTGAATGACTATGGGGTACATAACAAAATGAAGGCAGAAATAAAGATGTTCTTTGAAACCAACGAGAACAAAGACACAACATACCAGAATCTCTGGGACACATTTAAAGCAGTGTGTAGAGGGAAATTTATAGCACTAAATGCCCACAAGAGAAAGCAGGAAAGATCTAAAATTGACACCCTAGTATCACAATTAAAAGAACTAGAAAAGCAAGAGCAAACACATTCAAAAGCTAACAGAAGGCAAGAAATAACTAAAATCAGAGCAGAACTGAAGGAAATACAGACACAAACAACCCTTCAAAAAATTAATGAATCCAGGAGCTGGTTTTTTGAAAGGATCAACAAAATTGATAGACCGCTAGCAAGACTAATGAAGAAGAAAAGAGAGAAGAATCAAATAGACGCAATAAAAAATGATAACGGGGATATCACCACTGATCCCACAGAAATACAAACTACCAACAGAGAATACTACAAACACCTCCACGCAAATAAGCTAGAAAATCTAGAAGAAATGGATAAATTCCTCAACACATACACCCTCCCAAGACTAAACCAGGAAGAAGTTGAATCTCTGAATAGACCAATAACAGGATCTGAAATTGTGGCAATAATCAATAGCTTACCAACCAAAAAGAGTCCAGGACCAGATGGATTCACAGCTGAATTCTACCAGAGGTACAAGTAGGAACTGGTACCATTCCTTCTGAAACTATTCCACTCAATAGAAAAAGAGGGAATCCTCCCTAACTCATTTTATGAGGCCAGCATCATCCTGATTCCAAAGCCGGGCAGAGACACAACCAAAAAAGAGAATTTTAGACCAATATCCTTGATGAACATTGGTGCAAAAATCCTCAATAAAATACTGGCAAACCAAATCCAGCAGCACATCAAAAAGCTTATCCAGCATGATCAAGTGGGCTTCATCCCTGGGATGCAAGGCTGGTTCAATATATGCAAATCAATAAATGTAATCCAGCATATAAACAGAACCAAAGACAAAAACCACAGGATTATCTCAATAGATGCAGAAAAGGCCTTTGAGAAAATTCAACAACCTTCGTGCTAAAAACTCTCAATAAATTAGGTATTGATGGGACATATCTCAAAATAATAAGAGCTATCTATGACAAACCCACAGCCAATATCATACTGAATGGGCAAAAACTGGAAGCATTCCCTTTGAAAACTGGCACAAGACAGGGATGCCCTCTCTCACCACTCCTATTCAACATTGTGCTGGAAGTTCTGGCCAGGGCAATTAGGCAGGAGAAGGATATAAAGGGTATTCAATTAGGAAAAGAGGAAGTCAAATTGTCCCTGTTTGCAGATGACATGATTGTATATCTAGAAAACCCCATTGTCTCAGCCCAAAATCTCCTTAAGCTGATAAGCAACTTCAGCAAAGTCTCAGGATACAAAATCAATGTACAAAAATCACAAGCATTCTTATACACCAACAACAGACAAACAGAGAGCCAAATCATGAGGGAACTCCCATTCACAATTGCTTCAAAGAAAATAAAATACCTAGGAATCCAACTTACAAGGGATGTGAAGGACCTCTTCAAGGAGAAATACAAACCACTGCTCAATGAAATAAAAGAGGATACAAAGAAATGGAAGAATGTTCCGTGCTCATGGGTAGGAAGAATCAATATCATGAAAATTGCCATACTGCCCAAGGTAATTTATAGATTCAATGCCATCCCCATCAAGCTACCAATGACTTTCTTCACAAAATTGGAAAAAACTACTTTAAAGTTCATATGGAACCAAAAAAGAGCCCGCATTGCCAAGTCAATCCTAAGCCAAAAGAACAAAGCTGGAGGCATCACGCTACCTGACTTTGAACTATACTACAAGGCTACAGTAACCAAAACAGCATGGTACTGGTACCAAAACAGAGATATAGATCAATGGAACAGAACAGAGCCCTCAGAAATAACGCTGCATATCTACAATTATCTGATCTTTGACAAACCTGAGAAAAACAAGCAATGGGGAAAGGATTTCCTATTTAATAAATGGTGCTGGGAAAACTGGCTAGCCCTATGTAGAAAGCTGAAACTGGATCCCTACCTTACACCTTATACAAAAATTAATTCAAGATGGATTAAAGACTGAAACGTTAGACCTAAAACCATAAAAACCCTAGAAGAAAACCTAGGCATTACCATTCAGGATAGAGGCATGGGCAAGGACTTCATGTCTAAAACACCAAAAGCAATGGCAACAAAAGCCAAAATTGACAAATGGGATCTCATTAAACTAAAGAGCTTCTGCATAGCAAAAGAAACTACCATCAGAGTGAACAGGCAACCTACAAAATGGGAGAAAATTTTTGCAACCTACTCATCTGACAAAGGGATAATATCCAGAATCTACAATGAACTCAAACACATTTACAAGGAAAAAACAAACAACCCCATCAAAAAGTGGGCGAAGGACATGAACAGACACTTCTCAAAAGAAGACATTTATGCAGCCAAAAAACACATGAAAAAATGCTCACCATCACTGGCCATCAGAGAAATGCAAATCAAAACCACAATGAGATACCATCTCACACCAGTTAGAATGGCGATCATTCAAAAGTCAGGAAACAACAGGTGCTGGAGAGGATGTGGAGAAATAGGAACACTTTACACTGTTGGTGGGACTGTAAACTAGTTCAACCATTGTGGAAGTCAGTGTGGTGATTCTTCAGGGATCTAGAACTAGAAATACCATTTGACCCAGCCATCCCATTACTGGGTATATACCCAAAGGAGTATAAATCATGCTGCTATAAAGGCACATGCACACTTAGGTTTATTGCGGCACTATTCACAATAGCAAAGACTTGGAACCAACTCAAATGTCCAACAATGATAGACTGGATTAAGAAAATGTGGCACATATACACCAGGAATACTCTGCAGCCATAACAAAGGATGAGTTCATGTCCTTTGTAGGGACATGGATGAAGCTGGAAACCATCATTCTCAGCAAAGTATCGCAAGGATAAAAAACCAAACACCGCATGTTCTCACTCATAGATGGGAATTGAACAATGAGAACACGTGGACACAGGAAGGGGAACATCACACTCTGGGGACTGTTGTGGGGTCGGGGGAGAGGGGAGGGATAGCATTAGGAGATATACCTAATGCTAAATGATGAGTTAATGGGTGCAGCACACCAGCATGGCACATGTATACATATGTAACTAACCTGCACATTGTGCACATGTACCCTAAAACTTAAAGTATAATTAAAAAAAAAAAAAGAATAGGACCTATTTTATAGGGCTGTGAAGATTAAATGAGGTAATGTATATGAAATGTGTATACATTTAAGAATTTGTTAAATTATTGAAGAAATGTTTATACATAATATGATTTGCAGTCTTCATTCATTGTTTATATGACATATAAAAATAGTTATGTCTACACACATGTTAAAAGCTTTCCCACACAATGAATAGATTTTTGAGGGAAATGGTAAAGTCTTTCTAAAGATCATTGAAACTAGGTCATTTTAATTGGTCTTGAATGCTTTGGGTCAGGTAAATACCGAAAATTAGTTGATGGGTTAGATGTTCTTTCAATCATTGTTTATTTTAAACTTTTATTTTAAACATGCTTCATCATAATAATTTCCCGTGTATAGGAATCTTCCTGAGTGGGCTGATTTATATTCCTTCGGTCCTTCTTCACGATTGCAAAATTATTGTTCTTTGATTTTCAAGGAATGAACTATTGCCTTCTAATTTTTAGCTCCTTTTTAGAAGTGGTTTCCTTGCCCTGTGACTAGGCACTGATGATATTTAGTTAGCTGAAAGCAAGTATTTTCACATCATGTGGCTTATGATTACTATAATTTTCTAAACTTGGCTATTGCTACTGCTGGTCCAGAACAAGCTGAAAATCAAGATGCTGGAAGTTATGATGAGGAATGGGGAAGACTTGTTTTATTTTCTCATTGTGTAAACGCAGTCGCTCCCATGGCTGCTCTGCTTGTTTTATTGGCACTACTGCTTGCTCTTTCTTTCTATCTCATTGGGTATAGACTATGTTTATTGTTGTCTTACAAATTATCCTTGCACTTGGCACTTCTGTTGCTAATTGCCTACTAACTTTCTCCCTATTCGAGTAATGAGTGGCAATTTGGTGTCTACCTCCATGCAGATATTATAGTTTCTTATCATTATTACACTGCATCTATTTCTCCCTTTTACTTTATTTGACTTATATGTATATAATGCTTTTTTTACATGAAGGAAGCAGAAGCCATTTATATTCATAATTATTCCATCTTTTCAAGAGCAAGGCATAAAAGTATATTCAATGTGTTCTGTATGGCGATTTAGATTAGAGAACTGAATTACAGTTACTAACATTTTCAATAAAGTTTGAAAATGGTGCAATTGTGCAAACATATCAGAGCCTCTTTATCACTTCTGTCAGGGCAGAGCGCTGAAGCCTGTATTGGCTTTAGAAGAACTGGTTGAGATTTCTGAGTGCTAGTGGTAAACTGATAGTTTAGTTGGGACCCCTTTATTGGTCACCCTGTGGCACATTTGAAACTCTCAACAGCTGTGCCCATTGACTGACAGCACCCTCTTCTCTGACATCATTTGGACCATTGAGAGCCCTGAGACAAAAAGCAATAGAGGGCAGTGTTCTTTTGCTATAGGGAGATTACATAAAATATAGGACATTTATTATTCTGTGGCTTATTTGAATACACATTTCTACCCACATTCACCTGATTTTGGATGGGAGCTTCAATAGGCATACTCCAGAGGGTAACTGATTGTTACTGTAATCACTACTGACAACACTGTTAGTTTAAGGTCCTGTCTTCTTTCGAAACTGGAATCATCTCCCTCTTCTCTTAACTCCAGGCTCATCCTTAATCCACCGTTCACATGGCTACCAGAATTCTCTATTTTAAATAGGAATCTGATAATATCACCCTATATTTAAAGATAGTTGCCATCTCTTACTGCACGCAGATGATGATTAAGAGCACAAGCTTTGGTGCAAGGGAAGTTTGCCTGGACAACCCTTGGACAGTTATTCTATCTGAACCTCAGTTTCCTTCTCTGAAAATGGGGTTTTCAGAAGGTGACAGTAACCTGCCACACAGGGCTACTATTATGACTGGAAATAACACGTGAAATGTTTAGTGAAGCCCTTGGCACAACGCAGATTTTCAAGAAATGCTAACTCTTAACTATTATTTTTTAATAAGTATGATTGAGGTAAAGTCAGTTTTCCTTCCAGAAAAAGGAAAAGCATGAGGAGAGACAATTCATGTAATTTGGTCTCTTTGTCCAATCCATCAAAACTTATTGTAATCCAATTATAAAGCAACAGTAATTCACTACTCCATTTTTTTTTCATGGTGCCAGGTTATTTTATATTCTAGAGATCATGACGATTAGAAGAATATTCCATTTTTAGAATCTGTTTTTAGGGGGTTGACAGAAATGCCAACATAACATGGCCAAAAAGAAATAGATAAACAATCAGATCAAAGAGACTCAGCCAGAAGAAAATCATATTCAGAGCAAGAAAGAAAAAAAATGTTCAGAGGAAAATTAAAGAGGCTGACAACAAATTAAATATAGTCGGCAAGAACATTTTTTATCTGATGCAAGATGCTTTGTGGGTTCATATTCATTTTTGAAACATGCATTCATGTGAATATCTTTGCATTTGCTGGCCCTCTGCCTGGGATGCACCCCAGCATCTACCTGCATTGCTGTTTCCCTTTATGCACATCTTTGCTCATTCCCCATCAGCTAACAGTGCCTTCCCTGATCACCCCATCCTAAGGAGTTGCCCCCTTTTACACCTGTCCCTCTTCATTGCTTTACTCTACACGATTTTCCTACTTAGCACTTTTCACTACTATGAAATACTTGTGTATCATCTGTCTCCATCATGAAAATGAACACTGTCCAAGGACAGGGGCTCTGTGCTATTCGGTTATATCTCTGTTTCCTAGAGTAGACCCTGGTCCCATACTGGGTACTCAGTAAATACTTACAGACGAGGCCGGGTGCGGTGGCTCACGCCTGTAGTCCCAGCACTTTGGGAGGCCAAGGCAGGCGGATCACCTGAGGTCGGGAGTTCCAGACCAGTCTGGCCAACATGGAGAAACCCTGTCTCTACTAAAAACACGAAATTAGTCGGGCATGTTGGTGCATGCCTGTAATCCCAGCTACTGGGGAGGCTGAGGGAGAAGAATCGCTTGAACCTGGGAGGTGGAGGTTGCAGTGAGCCAAGACTGCACCATTGCACTCCAGCCTGGGCGACAAGAGTGAAACTCCGTCTTAAAACAAACAAACAAAAAACAAAACAAAAAACAGTAACAAAAACAAACAAAACTTAACAGATGAGTAAATGGATATTAGACTTAAATCCCCAAGGATAAATATTTTAAAGACATTCTCCTACTTTGTTAATTGTCAAAGAAATTGATTTTTTATGCATTGGGACTTCTTCCTAAACGGGTCCTTGGTAAGGAAAAGCTGCTTGGACACCCATTTTGTCTGCAGATAATGTGCTTAATGAAGTTACTGGCATATAGTAAGTGTTTAATAAGTACTAATTATTGTTATTATAAGTATGATAAATTAAAAGTGGAAATTCTACTCAAGAATAGAATAAGGCCTGCATTATAATAGCATGAATATACTGCTCACGAAGGTGTTTCTGGACATCAGCCTTCTATTAGACTTGAATGACCAAACTCAAATTGTTAGTAGGTATAAAACAGGAGTGGAGGTTGGGGGAGGGGATGATTAGTTGAAGCCTGTTGCTAATCAATGAGTATAAAGTTTCAGTTATGCAAGATGAATACCTTCTGGAGATCTGCTGAACATTGTGACTAAAGATTATAGTGTTGTATTGTGCATTTAAAAATCTGTTAAGAGGGTAGATCTTGTCACATGTTCTTATCACAATAAAAATGTTAAAAAAGCTGCATTGAGTTATACCAGCAAAGCCTCATGGCCACCACTCCTGAGATACCTTCTTGCTCTGAAATTTGGTGCAGTTCCATCTGGCAGAGTTTTCAAAGCTCTTTCCTAAGTTTCTTCATCATTCACATCAGACTATTCACAGCTGCACTCAGAGAGGCGCCGAAAGAGGAACTGCGGATCAGGAGACGTGGGTTCCTGATTTAGTCTCACCACTGTATACTCCTCATTAAATACTACTTAATCTTCTGCTAACTTAATTTCCTATCTAAAAATGGGAATGATCCTAGCTGCCCTATAGTACCTGAAAGGAATGTTATGAAGAGGAAACAAATGATCTCATAAGAATATATTGACAAATATAAGCAAAAAAAAAAATTCTTTAAAAAGCAACACTTAGCACAATGTATTAGCCTCTTTCTTACATCACCAAAAGAGACAAAGAAAGAAAATATGAAAAAATCCTGCAGTCATTTTAAATGCAGTCCTAGCTATGTTAAAGACACTGAAGAACTGCATCCTATCTTCAAAATCAGCTTCACTGGCATAGTTTTCAAACTGCCATTTTATATCTGCTTTAAAAGAACAAATATGAATGACAGATTACAAAGAAGTAAAGACTAAGACCAAGAGAAAATACAAAAGAGACTCTGTAAATACACACATATCTCAATTTTGGTGTATGTTAGCTAGAAAAATAAAAAAAAATTATGTTTGTAAGATACATCATCTTTTATTTTTCCATCTCCCTTCTCTTCTTAATTTCTCTACAGATTTTATAAACTTTGCAGAGGCTTTTTTTCTATATTCAACTCAAGGGGCTTCAAGTGGGAGCACAAACAACCCTTTGCTCAATGAAGGATAAAGTAGGTCTCTTACCACATTATTATTTTTGCAAAAAGCTATTATGTAAATACACAAGCTTATATGAGCTTAAATAGTCTGAGTCAAGGATGCACAGAAAGGGAATACATACTACTGAAGCAATGCTCACAACAGCCTGACTTTAACAGAAAATTGCATACCCTCACTTACAGGGCAAAAAAGAAACCATATGTCTGTATGGTGCACTCATTCCTTTTATTATATTTTCAAATAAATACATATGGGACCCGTCAGATGTCAACAGTGGCTCAGAAAAGAGTATGAATTAGTCACACTGGCACACAGGGCTCAGGAACAATGAACAGTGCTTTGGAAGACCCTTGAATACAAGCCTATTTGCCTCTTAATCCAAATGAATAATTAATGATAATTATCATGCTGCAGTTATTATCTGTGATAATAATATATCCGTAAGGTGAATAAATTTAATCTGCTACTATGCAGAAATGGCAACTCATAATATTCTTAAGAAATACAGATATAATTATCAGTATTAATGGTCAAGAAAAAAAGAAATTTTTATATAAGGAATTACAGCAAAAGGTCTAAAATAAGGTGGAAATGAATCCTCCGGATGATTTTTTTTTCCACAGCCATCACTGCTGTGGGCCTGCTGTGGTGATGTTAGGGTTCCTACTTTTGTGGGCAGGATCCATTTAAGTAAAAGCTTTACCATGCACTATGCACTGCAATCTGCCCATAACATTTCCATTATTGCCCTTTAGAAAATGACTTCAGTTAAGTTTAAAATCCTGTAAAGGGCATGTGAAACATGTTAGGACAGGTGGGGGTGATTGGGCCACCACCTTGACAATTTAACACTCAAAGGAAAAAAAAAAAGCAAAAAGTCAAACCAAATAAAATGTGAAAAGCTTGGTTATGTGACTGGGGGTGGTGGTGGGGTAGTGCTGATTCATGGCGGTTGTGGATGGTGGTTGTTTCTTTTAAAGTGCCCTAATGGCTTAGAGTCAACTAGCGAAATGGAATGCAATTGTGGCACATGATCTAATCCTTCCTAGCAGTTCTCATCACCATTGGAAGATAAGCTGCTTGACTCCATCTTTGTATGGCACAGAATGAGCATTCATACGTATATATCCTTTTTTGCAAAAGTCAGGTCTATTGAGGTATAATTTACGTATAGTAAAAATTATCCATTTTTGATTTATAATTTTTGAAGTCTTCAAAAAAGTGTACAGTGATGTAATCTCCACCCCAATTTAGATATAGAATATTTCCATTACGCCTAAAGGCTCTGTCATGCTTCTGTGCAATCTCTCCCTTATTCCCAGCCTCTAATAATCATTTATCTGTTTTCTGTTCCTATAATTTTGCCTTTTTCAGAGTGTCACATAAATTAAATAATATGTGGCTTTTTGTGTGTGTCTGACTTATTTTGCTTAGCATGTTGTTTTTAAGATCCATCCATGTTGTTGCATGTAACAATAGTTGGTTTTTTGTGTTTGTTTTCTGAGTAATTTCCATCATGTAATTTTTCACAATTTGTCTATCCATTTGCCTGTTCACGAACATTTTGAGTTCTTTCCAGTTTTTAACAATGATTAATAAGGCTACTATAAAAATTAGCTTACAGGTCTTTATGTGCACATATTTTTTCATTTCTCTTGGGCAAATACTTAGAAATGGGATTGATAGGTCAAATAGTCAATGCATGCTTAGCTATATAAGACTGCCAAATTATTTTCCAAAGTGGCTGAAACATTCTACATTCCAGCAGCAAATGAGAGCTCCAGTTGCTTTGCAGCCTTGCCAACACTTGGTACGTCAGTTAAAAATTTTTTGCTATTCTCCTTGGTGTGTAATGGTATCTCATTGTAGCTTTAATTTGCATTTCTGTATTGACTAATGATGGTGAACATCTTTTTCATGTGTGTATTTACCATCCATAAATCTTCTTGGGAAAATTTTTGTTCAAATCTTTTTTTATTTAAAAAAACTAGGCAATATGTCTTATTATTAAGTTGTGAGAGTTATTTATTTGTCTCGGATTCAAGTCTTTTATCTGATACACGTTTTGCGAATGCTTGTTTTTACTCTGGGGGTTATGTCATTATTTGGTAAGCAGAATCTTTCAAAGACCAAAAGTTTATAATTTTTTGAGCCTGTCTGACTTTAGCAAGCAAAACAAAATAGAGAAACTTTGCAGATTAAGACACCTCCCTCCTTCCTAAATAAATCTCTGATACTTACTGAGTATTTACTATGTGTAAGACTCTAGGCTAAATCTGTAAGAGCATATAAGAACACACTTAAGAAAAAATAGTAGCAATAGTAATTCAGTAGCTTGCATAATTTAGTTAAACGTCATCCTGCACTGTGTTATTCTGTCTCTACAGAAACAGCTATAGGTAAATATTTTTGCTTAGGAAAATATCTAAGATATGGGCTAGGTGTGGTGGCTCATGCCTGTAATCCCAGCACTTTGGGAGGCTGAGGTGGGAGGATCACCTGAGGTCAGGAGTTCAAGACCAGCCTGTCCAACACGGTGAAACCTCGTCTCTGCTAAAAATACAAAAATTAGCTGGGTGTAGTGGCGCATGCCTGTAATCCCAGCTACTTGGGAGGCTGAGGTAGGAGAATCACTTGAAGTGCTTGTTAGATGTTGGGGAGGGAATAACAAGGAAACAGCAGTTCATCTCCTTGAGGTCCTTTGTCCCTGACAATGAACAAAAAAGGATTTAAAAACTTTTAAAAGGAAAGCTTCATCATGACATCCAGTTATTTCCTCTCTTTTTCCAGTTGTGTCCTGTTTGTGCCATTATGAAATTACTCCACTTTACTGGGTTAAAGAGACTCAGCAGGGGTTGGGAGAGTGAAACACATCAATGTTACCAGAACATCTTGGTTTTGACTGGTTTTCTTTACATGTTCCTGCTTCACGACAAACTTTAAGTTCTTACTGGGACTGTCAAAGTTAAAAATTCATTTTATAATTGTTCAGAATATAATCTCAATATTGTGATGCTTTTCAGTTGGAGAACTTCCAAAGCAAGATCGGGTATGTTATGTTTAAATCTCAGCTTTACAGAAAAAAAGTCACAGATAATCAAGAATGGACGAGATTAAAAAAATTAGAGAAGTAGAGACTAGGTTAGAGAAATTAACAAACTAGAGAAATTAGAGAAGCCATTTTACCCATTTCTTTCTTAGAGAGATGAAAAACTATCTAATTTTGAAAGATCTTCAAAAGTGATTCCTTAATCCAATGCATTGTTTGAATCAATTATTCAACAATATTTAAAGCCAAAAAATATTTTCTTAGGTTTAATGCTTTATACTGAAACATGGCTTCACTTCCATTCTCCGGTGGCCACTGTACTCTGTGTGGGAGCCTCTCACACACCTGAAGACAATAATTAAACCTCCCCTCAGCTTTTCCCAGCATGTTAATCATCTTGGTGCCATGTCCTGAATCTGCCCTGAGTTATTCTTTTCTCTTTTACAGAACCTAATACAGGGCGTCTGGATAAAAGTCTGACTAGAACTGATTAATATGGAGAAAATAATTAATTTTGTGCACCCTAATATTCTAATAAAAATTACAGTATCATGTTATTAACTAACTGCTAGTTTATTACTTTCTGCGATTTTCTCATCATTTCTGATTTATATTTCTTTTGTGAGGATTCCTGGGTTTACCACATGAATGGACACATTAAAAAATACACACATACGGCTGGGCGTGGTGGCTCACGCCTGTAATCCCAGCACTTTGGGAGACTGAGGCTGCCAGATCACGAGGTCAGGAGATCGAGACCATCCTGGCTAACACGGTGAAACCCGGTCTCTACTAAAAATACCAAAAAATTAGCCGGGCGTGCTGGCGCCTGTAGTCCCAGCCACTCGGGAGGCTGAGGCAGGAGAATGGCGTGAACCCAGGAGCCGAGATCGCGCCACTGCACTCCACCCTGGACGACAGAGCAAGACTCTGTCTCAGAAAAACAAACAAACAAAAAGCAAACAAAAAACCACGTACATTTACCTTCCTACTTATATTTCTGCACGTTGAAACTCCTTACTGGTTTATCTCCTCTTTTTTTTTTTTTTCTTGAAATGGAGTCTCGCCCTGTTGCGGTGGCGCCATCTCAGCTCACTGCAACTTCTGCCTCCCGGGTTCAAGCAATTCTCGTGCCTCAGCCTCCTGAATAGCTGGGATTACAGGTGCCCACCACCACACTCGGCTAATTTTTGTAATTTTAGTAGAGACGGGGTTTCACCATTTTGGCCAGGCTGGTCTCGAACTCCTGACCTCAAGCCATCCACCCATCTCGCCTTCTAAAGTGCTGGGATTACAGGCATGAGCCACTGCGCCTGGCCTATCTACTACTCTTTACTCCATGAGGTCACCAAGAAGTGGGATCCTATCCCTTGGTGTAATGGAGGGACTTGGTGTGTTAGCAGAATTTTTATTTTTTGTTGTGTAACCTTTCTATTATTCAAAAACACAACATGGGATCTGAAAAACTAAAAAGCCCGAAGAGTTCCAGACACCAACGAGAGGCATTGACAGTGGTGAGCTGGCACTAGCATGGCAGATAATGGCCTTACGTCAGAAGTCCAGACTGTCGATGGATAGTCTGCAAGTGTAAAGAGAATCAGGGCCTCCTACTCCTACTGTGATGGAAGAATCTGGGATTCTGAATGCGCATGACAGAGATTTGAGGGAGAAACTCACTAGGTCCCAGTGTTTTATTCACTGGCTCCATCACTGCTTTATTCTCTTGAATGCTTCCTAAATTATAATTTATTTCATTACAAATAAGTTATAACTTACATTCCAGACACAGGTCTGTATAGAATATATTCACTAGGTAAATGTCTACATAATATTAAGACTAATTAATATCAATGATATTTCCTTAATTTATCTGGAAAAACATATTCTGCCTCTTAAATATAAATGCTCTGTCAGTCTGAGGAGAGGAGTTTTATTTTTTGAAAATTTGCAAAAAAGTTTTGTGTGGAATTAAAGTAAAAATTATGTCATATTAAGGCGTTTTTATAAACTGTTCTCTTTATAACCAGACACTAAATGTGCTTCCTGACATATGCAGAGATGATACTATTGTGATAATGATAATCCAGGGTTTTATGCTTTGAGGCAATGAACTTACCTTATGTTTTCTTATTGTAACCAAATAAACCTCCAAAATGTCTGGCCAAAATTAGTGGATCAGTTATAGTTGTGAAACAACTAAATGTATGTGAATAAAATTGAAAAGTTTCTAGAATTTTTTTCTAGATGTTAAAGGGAGACTTTCCTATTTGCATTTCTTTTGTGAGGACCCCTCGGTTTGTCATCTGAGTGGGCACATTTAAAAATACACACACATCCTCCACATTTACAATGACATTACTGCCATCTATATTGGTAATGAGAACTAGTCTAATGTACAGCACTGCATCATGTATTCAAAAGACCATGCCATGTTATTGTGTGTAATGGCCTGGAGCAAGATGACCTAGTTTTGACCTTCACCATAGTTGTCTTGAGTTAAAACTGTGTGATAAGTGAATTTGTATTTGGCTCATTCCATCTTTTTTCTTACCTCCCTTCCTTTCATTTGCCCAGACTGTGTGGTCCTCAGTTACTTAGCATTCTCCAGCTGTCTGCTGGCTGCTTAGAATCTTCCACTAAAGCATCACCACTTGGGCCTTCCTAGACTCCAGCTCTTTCCCTCTGCTCTTTCCAAATAGATCTGCTTTGTGTTCCATACCTAGTATTCATAGATGATGGAACCTAAGATGATTTATTTTTTTAAATGTGAGCCATGAAATTCCTCACCTACAATGATTAGCATTGTGAGAGTTTCAGAGACTCTTGAAGAGTAGAAGGGTGAGATATTTTCAGGTTAGAGAGTAATCTGGATTTATGTCCATCATGTCTGCAAATCCAAGTACTTTCTTAACACATTTGGCTAACTCAGAAGTATGACTGGGAGTAAAGCAGGAAGAGTGGTTGATTCCCTGGAGCACATGGCACGCCTTCCCTCAAGATGGCACTTTTCAAAAAACATTTTCAATGTCATGGCTCACATTAAAAAAATTATTTATGGCATGGTGATTTTAAAAACCATGATAAAAAGACGGCTTTAGAGTAAGCAGAGTGACAGAGAAATGAAGGCAACAGCTTGGAGAAGGCCAATGTTCTTTCTTCCTCACCAATCAGTCAGGTGGGCTCACCTGCCAACCTGGCCCCATCCTGAAGGTGGCTACCCCGATGTTAGAACCTGGAATTGGCTCTGGACCAACTGTGAGCTCCTCCAACTGACCAGAGCCTAAGCTGTTTTGGGAACTCCTTGGAATTTCTAGAACATTCGCTTCCAGCATTTGTCATCTTCAGGGGAAAATTCACCGACTAGGAAAGCTTACCCTTTAATACACACATGTTAGCAGAGTTTGATCTCTACTGACAGAGCAAAGAGAATTTCAGGCATTATGATGTTGCTGAGGAACTATGAGTTTTGAAAAGCAGGCAGTGTTCCTGAATAATTCTGGATCTGGATACTCATCTAACAAATTTTAATGGCACACCTGTTGAGTTAATGTATTGAAGATAGAGGAAAGCAAAAAGGGCATGGGGATTTAAGAATCTTACACTCTAGTGGCATGAAAGCCTGCTATAAAATTGAAATCACTGTATAAATTAGTTACTGGTTATAAATTGCTACAAACACTTCAATAAATATTTAACAAATATCTTTGTATTCTGAGCATTGTGCTTGGTTCTGGGAACACTTAAGAATATTAAGGTATGTAAAATAAAATTTCTTTCCCTGAAGAGTTTACAATTTTGGATAGACAATTATCTAAACAAATAGCCAAAATGTCTAGAATTAAGCTCTTTAAGAGAGGTAGATACAAAGGACTTCAGGAGCACTAAGAAGGGTACCACTAACTACTTGAGAAGGTCTAGGGAGGCCTCTACTAAGGAGATGGTGTTTGATTTAGATTTGAAGGATGAGAAGGAATCTATATGGTAGAAGACAGTCTGGGTAGATGGAAGAAGGGAAATCCAAGGTGTGTGTGTGTGTGTGGGGACATTTCCAAGGTCTGGAGTGCTGTGCATTCATTCATCTGCACAGGCATGAGAAGAGTTTTGCACATGAGACACATACAACTCCATAACTCCTCTGAAACTAACACGATGGGCCAGTTTTCTTCCTTCATACCTGGGTTTATTCTGATATAATATCTTGGCCTTCACCAGTAGCTTACTTATTAGTACATTAACAATATGTTTGTATTTGCATAAATATCTCTTGCAAAATGTGTTAACAGCTCAAGTGTAATATAGCAATAGTGTGTAATGTGGCACATATACACCATGGAATACTATGCAGCCATAAAAAAGGATGAGTTCATGTCCTTTGTAGGGACATGGATGAAGCTGGAAACCATCATTCTCAGCAAACTATCGCAAGGACAAAAAACCAAACACCGCATGTTCTCACTCATAGGTGGGAATTGAACAATGCGAACACATGGACACAGGAAGGGGAACATCACACACCGGGGCCTGTTGTGGGGTGGGAGGAAGGGGGAGGGATAGCATTAAGAGATATACCTAATGTTAAATGACGAGTTAATGGGTGCAGCACACCAACATGGCACATGTATACCTATGTAACTAACCTGCACGTTGTGCACATGTACCCTAAAACTTAAAGTATAATAAAAAAAAACAAAACATACAATATATAATAAAATAGAAAACATTTATATCAATGTAATATAAAATTATCTCTTTAGAAGATAGATGTTATCACTTAGTCAAGTTTTCAAAATGCCTTAGGTATGTAAGAACTCATATGCCCTTAGGTATGGCACTTTTGTCTCTATATTATCTTTTTAAAACATAGCTCCTGAAATTGTCGGCTATATTTCCTTTTCTATGCTATTATTTCTTGGAGGTCTGGATATAGAAATCCAAGGGAACTTTTGGCTCAGAGAATTGGACAGGAATCTCATGCATTGGTACATTGACATTTCACCCAGCAAATTATGATTGGTTGGTAAATGTGAATTCAAGTTTAAGCAGAGAAATGTCTGCAGAGATTTGCAATCTATTTTGATGGCCCCAAATGTCACATTTTCTTTCCTTTAGAAAAGAATAGTTCTGTCCTTCAACACCTTTAAAATTCAGATCTTTAACATTCCATGATCCTTTGAGTTTGTAGTTGGTGAAACTGGAGTTTTCCATTTCTTCTCTTACGCTATAGTCTTCACCCTTCATTTCATCAAACTCATAATCTATGAGTCTTTGTCATTAATATTCTCTTTTCATAACCCTCTTCCACCTCTTCATTATGATCCAATCATTTGAGGACTTCTCTACCTACAATTTGCCCCAAAAGATCCTCTCATTTCTCTTTGTCCATATTTTTCCATTTATTTCCCTTTCTTTCTCATGGCTGTATAGACCCTGAACTCCTCTGCTTTCTCATCATCCACTAATTAGCATGTCTCCATGGTAACAGACAGTTGCAGAGCGGGAATCATTCTCTCTATCGGCTACTGCTGAGCAACCTCTGGGCCTAGCAAGGAGGGGCCTTGACCCGATTAAGATAGGAAGACTTTTCTCTTCTTGGCAGGAGAGGATCCATACATTTCAGAGAAGGCCCTGTTTCCTCAGGGAAAGAATAAGTCAATTTGGTTGAAAAGGAGTGTATACTTAATCTCAGGCATATGAAATCAAAGTATGAAATAAACGAAGAAAATATCCAACAAGATCTAGGAAAAATATCTAATGTTGGATCTCTGCTTCTGGTTTGTAGAGATTAGCAGTGCTTTGATCTGGAAGATGCTATGAAGCAACTAGTAGCAAATATTTGGTAACTTTTACCTTCTAATTTTATATATACAATTCCATAACTGTGCCTTATGGGGCTGAATCTATGACAGAGAACAACCCTACTCCTAGTTTTATGAGGTTTATTCATATATTATAATTTTTTAATTTTATGGTTCCTATTTTCAGCTAGATTTCAACCCATAATCATATGCTTTCTAAACAGATATTATTGCATTAACTATTATTGGAGTTTCTGGTTGCAGTTCTTTATTGATAAGTTGCATAACATTATGCAGTTCATATCAGAACACATTTCCTGTATATTTTCCTATAGTTCAGAAGCTAGAAAAGATATTATTAGTTATAATTTATTAAGTGCCTGTTATGTATTAGGCATTATACTAGGTGTTTTGTGTTTAATGTCTCTGAACCTCATGCCAACTTTTCAACCTAAGATACCACTAGTCCAATTTTGTAATATGAAGAGACTGAGATTCACAGAGGTTAGGTAGTTTCCAAATAAAAAGCTAGTAAACACCTACTGCTGGAATCCTGGATACCTGAAACCAAGTCTGTATAAGTATGCATTACCTATACATTCTCATATAAAGATCTTTGTGTGATAATTAGAAAGCTATATAGATTTGAAACTGTAGACTTCTGCTTTCATCCAAGGGAGACTGATGTTTGAGGTCTTCTCAGTTGGAAGCTGTAGCCCCTTAGGAAATGATAACCTGAAGCAGCAGGTGATTTTCCTGGATGTCAAGAAATGAAATGTTTTAGCAACGTATGAAACCCACAAGAGTAGGAGTGTGATGCCTGAAAGCATAGCTTATGATGTAAGCTTGTGTAAATTGGATGGAAAAATTTTACCCCCAGACATGTAAACC
Source organism: Pan troglodytes (assembly GCF_028858775.2). Classification (NCBI taxonomy): domain Eukaryota; kingdom Metazoa; phylum Chordata; class Mammalia; order Primates; family Hominidae; genus Pan; species Pan troglodytes. Next base: position 84,180,588 of record NC_072412.2, on the reverse strand, counting down.
AGGGATGCCAATGCTATCCTGGGAACTCTGCCATTGATAGCAAGCGGGGATGGACGACTCGTGTCTGCTGGAAGAGTGCAAGACTTTCATCCTCTTCTTCCTTCAAAGTTTATGATGAAAAACATTCTTTTTCCAAATATGAATGAGATGTCACCAATTTGTATACTGCATTTCATAAACTGAAGATCAACTTACATCTCAAAGTTGATTTAAATCATGAAGACTTTTAACAAAATGACATCAGGCCGGATGTAGTGGTGTGCACCTGTAATCCCGGCTTACTTGGGAGGCTGAGGTGTGAGGATAATTTGAGCCCAGGAGTTCAAGATCAGCCTGAGCAACATAGAGAGACCCAGTCTCAAAAAAACAAAAACAAAAACACCACCAGAACAACTCCATCTAAGGGAGAAAGTACATGTATTGAATGACTTCTATATGCCAATTACTGGTGCCAAGTGCTTTCATATGTTATCTGTTATAAGAGCATGTCTCTCAAATCTCTTTCAGCAGGGAGCATAATTGTCTGGCCCCAGCTGTTGTGTTCTGAAATCCATCACCAAGTTTGTATGGAGGCCAAGCTTCCCACGGCTGCTCCCAGCCGATGATTGAGTGTGGCAGGGATGCTAAGGCTGATCTGTTTCTGGGAAATGGAGAATTCTCTGACAGGTGACTTAAGCTTGACAAGTACTTCCCATTGGCCTTGCTGAACTTTCTTAGAACCCCAGTCAGGAGGCTCTCGCCCAAGCCTTCCCTCTCACCTTCACAGGGGCCAGACTGCATTGTGGTCTATCTCTCAGCCTACTCTGCTTCCTTCCCGTTTTATCTCTCAGATGTTTCCCTGAATGAACTCTCTTAATGCCTGCTTCTTGGAGGAGTTAAATCAACACATTATCTAATTTAACCTTCCCAATCTCGTGAGCTATTTATGGTGATAAGAAATTGAGCCTCAGGGCATTTGCAATACTCGTTCAGGCCACCCAGCTAACTAGTGACAGGCTTTAAACCCAGCTCTGTCTGCTCTCATGGTCCTTTGACATTTCCCATTGTACCATGCTGCCTAGGATGCCTTCTTGTACTCACCACTATTTTTTTAGCTACTTTATCTGATGACAAATTGCTTAGTAAAAAAGGGAATAGGTAAAATTTTTTCTCAAGCTCCCTGAAAAAAAAAAAAAAAAAAAAACCTGGAAGGAAACAAGTTGTTAATATAAAATGTTCAGCCTTTTCCTAGAATAACTTAACAGTTTGAGCTTTCTTATCTGTGTCTGTGACAGGGAGCTGTCTGGCTACATGAATATGTTGTTTTTCTTTCTTTCTTTCTTTCTTTTTTTTTCTAACACCGCTTCTTAGGTAAATCAGAGCTGCAAGTGCTGTATCTATTTTTCAGAGATAGCATGTGAATTTGTGACATTCCCTGGGGAGTTTGAGGTCTAGAAACCAATGAAGAGATCACAATGAAACAGGAGCGTTATGTTTTCAAGTTCGAGGGTGATTATTATCTGAAAGTCTTAGCGTTGCTTAAAAGGCAGTTCTTCTCATTTGGATCAGGGAGCAGTGTGAATTTTCCGAAGGCGAGAAGGCCTTCCTAGCATGAATAAAAGCTGAGTACAGAGTGGGGCTGCAGGCTGCTTGTGTTACTGTGAAGGCTGCCAGTGAAAGCCAGGGTAGCTGGCTCCAGGGATGCTCCAGGAACTGGAACCAATTCCTAATTAATCAAGAACCCAGTAGGGGAGTGAAGAAAACAAAGGGGGACTTTTACTTTTTTTTCAGCCCTCCCTCTTTTCCAGGGGCGGGTGGGGGGGTAAGAAAAAAGAAAAGAAGAGAAAAAAAGTACAAATTACTGCAGTTCTCTCCAAAACCTGGTGAGGGTCCAAGAGGACAGGGAGCCTGAGGACCTCCACCTGAGGAGCTTCTTGAAGATGCTGTATCTAAGATCTTTAGTGCCAGGAGAACATTGACATTTTCACCTTTTACTTTGCAGGGCATCTTTTCATGTGATTCAAGAAACTTTATCCTTCTCAGAGTTGTGCCTCTGGTGTTATGAGAGCTACAAGACCCCTGCTGCCAAGCCAGTCTCTGTTTCTCTGTTCTAGGCCCCAAATAAGGGCAGACCCCCTTGATACTTGTGTGATTTATTTCTCTGGGATGTGCCTTCCACAGACGCATTAGCTCATTGATGAAGGCTACCACTGTTGGTCTTAATCTGCTTCAATATTCCCTTTAACTTGATAGTGTCTTGCCTACTTCTCCAGCTTCATCTCTTATGCCTTCTTCACATCACACATTTGTGAAAATATAGTGCTTTCCATTCTAGAACCTTCCATGTTCCCTTATGTCACATGCCTTTTCTCATGCTGTGTCTTTTGCCAGCAGTGTCCTCCTGCCCCTTATCATTGCCTACACTCTTTTCCCATTTGGTGCATGTCTGATTCCATTAAGACTGAGTTCAAATGTAACCTCCTCAGTGCCAGCTTCCCTGACCTCCCCAGACTCAATTAATAACTTTGTTCTTTGCATATTTCAGTAATTTTGTTGAGTTGAAATTAATTTGCTTTTCTATGAAGTACAGATTCAAATTCAGTACTTTGTTCACTTACTTACTACTAAGTGCCTGGCATAGAAATGGTCATTTTTATATGTAGCGTTTCTTAAATTTTTATTTGAAAAAAAAAAAACTAGAGACAATGATTCCTTTGGATGGAAATGAACTATTAATATTACTGCATTCTGAAATTACTATGGACTCGTCAGAAGAAGGTATGACTGGAGAGATGAAGGACAATTTTAGTCACTGGTAATGATCAAAACAAAACAAAACAACAACAAAAATCCTTGTTATGTAAAATCTCTGATTTTCTCAATACCCTTTGGAAGATGTTCTGGAAAATTGTGAGCCTCACTTCCAGAGAGCCTCTGCAACTCCAAGACACATGTAAATAATCTTCCTCGTAGGTCTCTTTGGAAGCTGCATTATACTATCACAGTTGTGTGAGCTCTGGGGGCTTCCAGTGTCAACGCACAGACCCTGCCTGGTCCCTGTCTAGATGGCCACCTGAGCTATGAACCCCTCAAACTCAGTCACTCCTTCCTGTACAGTCTAGGTAACAGCCAGTATACCAGCATAACACAAGAAGTACCACTATTTAATGCCTATTGGAATTTTGATCCACTTCTTAACACTCTACTCCAAGCTGTAAGGAGTGGATAGTCAGCTCCAGAAAGCAATCATCAATCTGAAAAATACCTTTTATTTTTCACTAATAGAACCATCAAAAAACATCTTTTGGAAATGACAACTCTGCTTTGAATTGACGACATAGACCAGGGGCTGGTCAACCACAGCTTCTCTATCACATCCATCCTGCTGCTTGTTTTCCTAAATAGTTGAAACACGCTCATGTCATTTATTTACATATTGTCCAAGTCTGCTTTCACATCTTAATGGCAGAATGAAGTAGTTGCAAAAGAAACTGTGTGGCCCATGAAGGCTAAAATATTTGCTATTTGGTCCTTCACGGAAAGTTTGCCAACTCCTGACGGCAATCCAGAGTTCTGCCAGAAACCATAAATGCAAACTCGCCAATACCCATTTATTGCTCAAAGTCTGATTCTGATAATATATTTCTCTCAGAATGCAGCATCAGGAAAGCCACTTGTGAGTTTGTAATCTTAGGAGCACTGTGAATCACATAATGGATTGTGTTTCCTCTTTAGCTTTGGCTATTAGAATATGCTGAGCCAAAGATTGTCATCCTCTGTAGAGAGGTAGATGGTACTTATCTCTACCCACTTTTAGATTTTCCTACTTTTAAATCCTCTTCACTCTGATTTCCTATTAACTTTTGTCAGATGACCTTGCATGTACATTTTTTTGAGAAAAAATTAGACATAAATACATATGTCAGTAGGGCATACCCTCTGCACTTTCACAGTTGATTGTCTAGAATTAGCTGCTTGAATGTCTGCTTCTATCTCCTAGTTTAAACACCCTTTGGGGGATTTTTTTTTTGTTTGCTTATTTACTTTGTTTTTGTCTTTTTTGTTTTGTTTGTTTGTTTTGGTAGTGGATTACTTTTAGAAAGTATTTATTTCAGAGACCAGCACATTTTCAACTTAAATGAATTGTCAGTTGTAGTATAAATAATAGTGTCTTCAAGGTGCCTGAACTTGACTCCTTGGTTAAAATAAATTACTTAGTTTTCATGCTTTTATTAATAAAATAATAATTACTATTTAATACTAAAATAATAATTGTTACTATTTAATAAGTGCCTAGTATTTTCTGGGTGCTTATGTATATTGTTGAATTTTTTCCTTGTAGCAGGCATGGTGGGTCTTAATATTTCTACTTAATAAGATAGTAACAATAAGCCTCAAAGAGACGACATACCTTCCTTGGAGGGAGTGTACAGTGTTACAGCCAGTGATGCCTGCAGGAGTCAAGTGATGTCCATGAATGAAGCAGGTGGGTATAATACAATCTGGAGCCATGGGGACCTATGAGTGCATGCTTTGTCTGAAGGGACAGCTGCTATCCAGGTGGCCAACCACTGTCATATTCAAGTATCAGCTTGCTATTGCTTGGGTTCCCAACTTATCAGAAACCAGAAATCCAGACATTAGGTGAAATATTTTAATTTTAAAAACACTGTTTCAAAATAATGAAACATGTTGTGGATTAGGTTTGGCACCCAGGCTACCAGTCTTTAAACTTGGTGATGACCACAGGCCACTGGGCCTGATCAGTTGGGCCTGAATCCTAACTTTACCACATTTTGTGTTACCTTGAGCAACTTAACCTCTCTAAGCTTCAGTTTCATCAACTAACAATGAGGCTAATAGTAGTATGAACTTATTGAGATTTGGTAAAATGTTTAACCTATGCCTGTCACATAAAACATACTCATTAAATGGCTAACCATTATGTTATGGCTAAGTAATTTCTTACTTGGAAGTTATCATCAGGCCTTTATGACCTCAAAACCACATCCTTTTCTCCCAGTATAATCCTGTCTCTCATAATTCAGTGTTTCATTTTTTTTATTCCTAACTCTAGTTTGCTAGTTGTTTATCATAATAGAAGCAGACCAACAATTTTATGAGCCATATAAACATTTGTACTAAAAAGTATAATTGATTGAATAAATTATTCCTTTCAATTTTGTTCAAAAAGTCATTTTTAAAGTTCTTGCGATTTCCTCTAAATTAAAAAAGTTAAATTTCTCTTTATAAATGCATATACAGCTCCCATTGATTTCAGTGGGAGTCAAGAATCCAAGGATAGAATCTAGCCTGAAGAATTTTAATTTCCTGTTTGTTTACAGCAGGAGATAACAAAAATGGTATGTTTGCTTAGAGTGTATCAACATTTAGTATTCTAGCTAGCTGGGTCAAGTACAGTATTATGACTGAAGTTGACAGCAAAGGGTTTCTTCATTTCATGAGTAGACCTGAAGTTGCATTCTTACAAATGAGCAAACATAGCTGTAGGTATCAAAGATAACAAGCAATATTGAGTAGGAGAAAGGATTTCACTGGGGTGAGAAGGGGAAACAAATATGCATTACAGTTGTTAAGTAGATTTTTTCCTGTGTCTTTTCTTCTGACTGATATTTTTATTAAGGGAAATGATTAACATAGTAAAGAAATATTTTCTCTAATAAGAATTTTTTTATAGGGAACTTTATTCACACTACCTGGAGGGTTATTCTGTCCTGACACAGTTGAGTAAAACAGTATCATTTCAAAGTACAGTGGCAGGATAGAGCAATGAACAAAGAACTCGTTTTGGGAACGAAGGACCATAGGTTCTAGTCTCAGTTTGGCACACAAATAATTGTGATTTTGGGCAAATCACTCTCTGTTGATTGGAGATAATAAACCCATTCTATCAATAGTGAGAATATCTGTGGAAGATTTTTGTTTTTAAATAAAAGTACAGTATTGTTGCTATAGTTATTTTTATGTGATGATGGTGATGGTATAGAGCAGATATGAAATTGTAAGCACTAATCTACTAAGGAATTAAATAGTTTCAATTTCTTCAACAACAGAGGAGACATACACTGTCAATTACGTACATTTTGATTTTGACCTCCCAGAAATAAATAAGTTAAGGCCATTCATCTTTTTTTTCACTGAGAAGTAAGAGGCATTTTGTGGACAATAAAAAGAGTAAAAATGAACGGCTTGTGGATAGAACAAGAAATAAGGAATAAGTAACATGAGTAATGTAAAGTGGAGATAACTGAGTGTAAGTAAAAGCAATGCTAAGCAGCCTGAAGCCCCTAGTGGTGTATAATTTTGATAGCTCAGTTAGCTGATTTCTCTCTTTCTCTTTCTTTCTTTCCTCCTCCTCCCTTCCTTCCTTCCTTCCTTCCTTCCTTCTTTCCTTCCTTCCTTCTTTCATTTTTTTTCACAGTACTTAGCAGTCTGGACACAGGAGCAGAAAGACAAATTCTATGTATTCATATGGCACTGGTGACTATTTGGGAGGAGATTCAGGAACATGACAAGAGGGCAAACATATTAATGAATTTGGAAATAGAATTCTTTACTTGGCAGACAATGTGTTTCAAAAACAGTGGAAAAGGAAGTGAGAAATGAAATCTAAAGAGAGTAGTCATTGTGGTAAAGGAAATGTACATTAGTCTTTGATGTCTGGAGATGTCTTTATTGTGCTCGATATGATGATTTAGCTGGGTATAAAACTTCAGGTTAACTTATTTTCTTCCAGAAATTTGAGAAATGCCATTGTATTCTGACATATACTGTTGCTGAAGGGAAATCTACTGTAATTGTTGCTCTTTTGTTGGTATTTTCTCTCCAGCAGCTTTTAAGATCTTATTCTTATCCTTGATATTCTGCAGGTTTCAAATCATATGCTTCAATGTATCATATTTTCATTTATTGTGGGACTCAGGTATTCCTTCAACTTTGGAAAATTCTTGACTATATGTCTTTAAATATTATTTTTCTATAATTGAAAAAATGGAATGCCTGTTTCACAAATGTTGCATATCTTTATTCTATCTTCTATGACTTTTTGAAGTCTTTTCTTTTGTCTATCGATGATGAATTAAAAATAATTTTCACAGTATTATCTTTCAGTGTTTAGATCTTATCCTTTGTGTTTAAAACAAACTTCAATAACATTTTTAAAAAATTCTAAGATATCTAGCAAGTTATTTTTATATCAACTTGTTGTTTCTCATTTCTGCCTGATTTTATTTTATATTTCTTTTCCATTTCTAATATTTTTAAAAGTTTATAATTCACAAATATATAACTTAGTTATCCCAATGCAAACACCTCTGTAACTCTGATGTAAGTCAAGAAATAAAACATTGCTGGCATCCCAGAGTCTTTTTTTTAGGCCTCTTTCTAATCACCACCCTGTCTTTTCCACACAAAAAAAACCACTATCATAAATTCTGACATCATCATGTAGATTTACCTGTTTCTGAAGTTTGTATAAGTGAAATCATAGAGTATATATTTTTGGTATCCAGTTTCTTTCACTAAAATTTATGCTTGTGATATTCTTCTATCTTGTTGCTGAAGGCTATAGTCCATTAATTTTCATTGTTATTTAGTATTCAACTGTATTGATATACTGCAATTTAATTATCCATTCTAATGTTAATAGACATTCTGATTTTTCCTAGTCAGGATTTATTATGAATAATGCTACTATAATCATTCTTGTACATGTCTCTTGGTGCACATGGCATACATTTATGTTAGGTAAGTATGTAGAAGTGCTAGCTCAAATAATATGCATGTCTTCAGCTGTAGTAGATAATGCCAATTGTTTACCGAAGTTAATTTACCAATTTACATTCCTATGAGCAGTATATGAGAATGCTTATTGCTTCACATGCTTGTTAGCACTTGATATTATTAGTTGATTTTTAGTTTTAACCATTCTGTTAGCTGTGCTGTGATACCTCGTTGTGAGGTTGACACCTTTACATATATTTATCCTTTCTTTGGATAGCATCGGTTATGAATGCCTGTTTAAGTGTCCTACTCCTTTTTTCATTAGATTGTCTGTTTTTCTACTTGGTTTTTGTTAGTTCTTTATGCATTTTGGATGTGAGCTCTTTGTTGACTCAATTGCTGAAAATGTCTTCTGCCATGTGCTAAAGCGAACTAAATATGGCCTGAGAAGGACTGCATACTTCTATATTTGAGTCTTTGTGGACAAACTGCAACCTAACTTAACAGGTAGAGAAGACTGAAAACCTAATTTAGGAGTATGTGCCTGTAACAACAGCTGAGTCTTGGCCAATCCCAGCAGCCATACTTCAACCACTCGTACACTGCTGAGTGTTCAAACTGTGTTCAAATAAGGCAAACGCTGAGCTGTAACCAATCCAGTTGTTTCTGTACCTCACTTCTGATGTCTGTACCCGCTTCCCTTTTTTTGTCTATAAATCTTCTTCCACCACGTGGCTGCACTGGAGTCTCTCTGAATCTGCTGTGATTCTGGGGGCTGCCCGATTCACGAATTGTTCATTTAGAATCAATTATACACCTTTAAATTTAATTAGGCCGAATATTTTATTTTAACACATGTCATAGCTTGCCTTTTCATACTGCTGATAGTTTCTTTTATTTCTGATCATCAGAAATTCTTAATTTAATATAACACAATTCATCATTGTTTTCGTTAATGACCTGCTTAAGATCATTTTCCTTTTCCAAGGTCATAGAGATACTATTCTGCATTATTTTCCATTATTATTATTTGCCATTCATCTACATATCTACAAACTACTCAGAATAGATTTTTTTCCCACGGTAAAATGTAGAGAGCATTTTTCCCTTTGTGAATATTCAGTTAGCCTAACACCATTTATTGAAAAGGCTACCCTTTTTCCACCTTTATTATAAATCAATGTCTACATAAATAAGTATCTGTTTCTGTGTTCTCTATTTTCTTCCATTGATCTATTTGTCTATTGTGTACCATCAACACACCATTTTAATGTTAGAGCTTTATAATCACTAACATAAGTAGATAGAGCTTTATAATAATCGCTAATATAAGTAGAGCAAGCTGTCTTACCTTTTTCCTCTTTAAGGTTATCTTGATCATTCTTGACCTTTTGCATATCCAAATATACATTTAATATTACTTTTAGAATCAGTTTGTCAAGTTACACACACACACACAATATTTAAATTACATTGGATCTATAGATAAATTTGGGAGAACTGGCATCTTTACAATATCAACTCTTTACTCCATCAGCGTGGATTATCCTGTAAGCATTTAGATTTGTTTTTATTTCTGTTAATATTATTTTATAGTCTTATGCTTAGATATTTTGTATTCACTTATGTTTATTTCTAGGTATTTGATATATTTTGCTCTTATTTTAAATGCTATCTTTTAAATTTTCATTTTTGGTGTCTCTAGTATACACAAATTTAATTGACTATGGTGCAACAGCCTTTATTCATGAACTTTGCAAAATTCATTTTTTTCTCCAAAATTTTATTCTGGAAATTTTCAAACATATAGAAAATAGACTTGTGTAACAAACTTTTATGTGCCCATTATCCATCTTTAACCATTACAGTAAGTTTTTGAATTTCCTTAACTCATATTTAATTCTAATACTTTTTTTATATTCTTTTGTATTTTCTATGTACACAAGCATACTATTTGTAAATAATGGCAGTCTGATTTCCTTCTTCTGAGGTTATTTATTCATTTATTTGCTATTCATGCTGCTGAGGATATTCAGAACAATGTTGAAAAACATTATAATAACATTCTTACTATGTTTGTGAGCCTGACCATTCCTTTTTGTTTTCATCAAATGACACTTACAGAAGATCAATTCTTATGTATTTGTCATAAAAATCAATGTCTTAACTAAGTTAAAGCATGTTTATGCTGAAATATTTGTATAATCTGAGCAATGCTAGCCATAAGTATAATAAATTCAGAACAAGTTTTTTTTTAAAAGGCACTACAAACATGTCAGTAGGTAGTCTGTGTATATATGTGGTACTTACACATTTAAACTTAATTCTCAGCATTTACTATACAGTTACTTCTGTAACTTAAAAAAAGTCTCACCAAGGGATAAGGTATAACAAATTGGCATATTTGTTAATTTTTTAGTTTGTGAAAATATCTTGAACTGATTTATTTATACAGGGACCAAATTTCAACTCTGACAGTAATCAGCTTTTCAATGAACTTCATAGTTTGCAACTGCATAGAGGCAACAGAAAATATGAAAGAATTTCTAACTATGGGAATTACATGTTTAAAAAATTTAGCGTTGTATTAGATTTTATTTTATTTAACATTCTAGGGAGTTCACAGCCATCAGCAATTTCAATGTAATTTTAGGTGCAATTGGGAATTTGGCATTCTCAGTAGAGCTGTTAGTATAGAAAACCTTGTAGATGGAATAAGTACATTTAATAGCACATGTGAAGGGATCGTTCTAAAATTCACTTCGATGGCTTCATTTTCCACAACTGAACTGGGTCGCTCAACATGGGTGTTATTGTTCCTGATGTTAGGGCATATTCTCTTTTTACAATAAAATTATGACTGTCAGAAGATTTTAACTTGACATATGTAGCATCTCTGCCTCCACAACCTCCATAGGATTGTTTCTCTCCATCTATTATGTTCGTGTGAAATCCTATTTCATTGCCTTAGGAACCACAATAGTTTCTTGTCAGTCACTGCAGCTGGGTTCCTGTGCTTGGCCACAGCCCCTACTCAAGGGCCAGCTCTTCTCCTTTTCCTGATATATATATATATATATATATACACACACACACAACATATATTCTATTTATATTTATTGAATATAAATTCTATTTATATTTATTGAATACACATATATGTGTATATATATATACACATATATTCTATTTATATTTATTGAATATTCAATACAATATATAAAAATATATCCAAAATGAAGAGTAATAACATAGGTTTAAAAATATACATATTAAAATATATATTTAAAAATACGTTAAAAATATATTTTAAGCCTATGTTATTGCTCTGCATTTTGCATCAATGTGTGACTATTGTGTCATTTTGACCAGAAGCCAAGTTTGGGGTCACTGTAGCAAAAGGTGGAGGAGAAACTGGAGGCGAGTAGGCATGGACACAAAGCAATTGTGTAAATCTTTGGGACTGAGCTGGCACCATACAGAATGGAAGAACAATCTTCTAAATCAGCAGGCTAAGCTAGAGACCTCTGAATCTTCACCCTGACTCAGACTTCTGGGGACTAAGGATGTGTTAGAAAAGGGCAGGTCTTAATTTAACTTAAGAAGTTCATAGAACTTTCTGGAAAGGATTAGGACTTTTTTCCAATAGAGATGAGATTCTGAGAGGCCTGGATTAGAATCTAGGTATGGTGTGTCAAGATGGGTGTGTCAGGATGGGAGGGGGACACAGGGTCCCACTAAGACACACATTGAGCTGGCAGTTATCATGAGAAGAGGACTGATATTGTGTACTTACAAGATTTATGGAAATGCACTGGGGAATGGCAATCAACCTTTAGAAGGAAGTGAAGAGATGAAGAGAAGGAGTGTGAAAATATGTGTGCACAAGAGAGAAAACATACTAAATCAGAGAGTGAAAAAATGAATATTTCTGTGAGTCCACATTTTTTCCCAAAGCTGAAAGGATTTGTGGATGCATGAGTTGCTCCATGAAAATTATCCAGCATGTTGCTCACCCACAAGATTTGCAGGTCTATGGAGGAGTACAATAACGGCAGTGATGACAGTCATGTAAAATGACACTCATGTCTTCTTTTCAATATCAATAACACATAGAACTCTTCGTCCATCACATTTGATTTCACGTTTAATACAGTATGTAGCAGCTGAATATTTATATCCCCTTATAATTGAGAGATCAAGAAGGCACAACCTTACAATAACTGTGCAAGGGGAGGCTTTTATTCATTCACCCACTCATTCAGGTATTTAGAAAATATCTATTAAGGGCTTATTGAGTTCCAGGATGTAGTCTAGGCCCTGGAAGTACATCAGTGGGCAAAATCATCAAATTTAATTTGTAGTAAATGAGAATAAAAGGAAGAAACAGAAAAACTGTGTGTACTTCCTAAAGTGTTCTAGTAGTGGTGGAAGAAAAAGAACTAGGACATAGTCTTTTAATCACTAGTTTTCTGGCTCTTCCTTCAACTAATTCAGCTGTGAAACATAATATATATAGAACATACATATTTGTTTGCATGTGACTGCTAGGAGTTTGTGGGGGGTACACAAAAACAAATACAATCGGATTTCATTATTCAAGAGACACACAGTTTCAAAGGGAGACATATGCGTGATTACAAACAAAATGGTGCAAACACGACTTTGACAGAGCTAAATGCAGGGAACTCTGGAGCACATAGTAGATGCAGTTCCCTGTGCTGGAAGGAATAGGAAAGGCTTTTTACAAAGGACCTCTGAGCTGGCTCTGGAGACAGTGGGAACTGGCCAGTGTTGGTGGTGGAGGGAGCAGTGTTCAGGCTGGGAGAGGGAAATGTGCAAATACCTCTCTGACACGCTCCTAGTGCCACCATGTTGTTACCATCTCCTATTCTCATCTGCTGGCTTTCATGAAATTACGTTCTCTTTCTTCTTAATGGCCACACTAGAGAGTTTTTTCTTTGCCAGTCTCCTGTGTCTGTCAGAGCACAGGCCAATGATGAACTTTAGGTATGGAGTGTGCACTATGACTGGGAAGAAGCAAGAGGAAGCCTGCTGGAGTGCTGGAATGTTTTAGATCATGATGTGGGTGTTGGTTACACGTGCCAAACTCTATTCAGCCATATGCTTATTAGTGCATTTCCAGCATTTTACTATGTGCATACTAGATCTCAATGAAAGAAGGAAAAAAAAAAGACTCCTAACCCAATGATATTAATGTCAGTCCTATGATACTAATTTCTATATGGAGCAGTTTAGCACTTGGCATCGAATGTATTTTGTTTTGTTTTGTTTTGTTTTGTTTATTCTCTGTTCATTTCTTGTATGAGAATCTTTTCAGAAACCAGATTTTAAATGCCATTTAAGATCTCAATTTTTTCTTAGGCTCATTTGTCCTATTCTGTGGAATCTCTATGGCTTTGAGTTGGAAATATATAAACTCACACACGGGGAGCAATTGGTTTTATATTTTAGAAGTTTCCTTTGCATACAGCCTATGGAGCACATGTTTTTGTTTCTCTCTGTAAGTGCCCTGTGGCAGGGGATAATTCTACTATTTCTCTTTGTAGTGTCTGGGAGATTGAGCTGTGTACACAGTCTGAGTCCTCAATAAATATTGCTGAGAGGGAACAAGTGTGAATTTTTTTCTATTTTGATTTATGAGCTTCTTAGAAAGGAGAGGGGAAAGACCTAAATAGTATACTTAAGGGATCTTATTTCTCCCCATACCCCTTAAACAGATTAAAAGAGGAAAAGAAATAAAATACTCTTAAAGGTTGATTGAGGGATAAAACATCCACAGAACAAATTAGACTTACTCAAGTTTTATGCATCTCCAAATAGCAAGTTCATATAGATTTGCTGGAGTTTAGATATACGTGTCTGCCAAACAAGATAACTTTTAAGGAAAATAGTTTTTTTTTTTTGAATTCTTTTCAGGTCAGAAATTGAGTTTTTAGCTTAGCTTTTGCTCTTAGAAAATATCAGGAAAAATATGCCATCTATGTTGTAATTGTACAACAAACTCAACGAAGAGATCTCATTTCAGGTAAAGCAACTCAGAGGTCCCCCGAACCTCCATGTAAGCATAAAGAAAACTGTATTAGTCTGTTCCCATGCTGCTAATAAAGACATACTCGAGACTAGGTAATTTATAAAGGAAAGAGGTTTAATTGACTCACAGTTCCACATGACTGGGGAGGACTCAAAATCATGGCAGAAGTCGAATGAGGAGCAAAGTCACATCTTACATGGCAGCAGGCAAGAGATTGTGTGCAGGGGAACTCCCCTTTATAAAACCATTAGATCTCATGAGACTTATTCACTATCACAAGAACAGTATGGGAAAGACCCGCCCCATGATTCAATTACCCTCCACCAGGTCCCTCTCATGACACCTGGGAATTATAGGATTCAAGATGAGATTTGAGTTGGGACACAGACAAACTATATCATAAGCATGATTTTTTTTCATGTTGCTCTTACTTGGTGATATTTGAGGCCAGCCAAGGCAAAACTTATTGAGCACTTTCAGAACCCTTCTAGAGCTCTCTTTTTCTTGGTGATCCCTGTATCTAATTCTCTCTTACTCCTACCAGAGTTGCCAGTGACCACACACTGGCCCTGTGGCCTAAGATCATTTGCTATAGATCCCCACCTTGGGCTATGCTGCATGTCATTAAGTAATGCTTGGTCATGCCTTCTCTATCTTTAATTCTTTTCCTTGGTATCCTGAACTTTGCCATCCAAAGATTATTTGTTGATTCCAGAACCAAACTATGCAAATATGTTTATGTATGCAATTTTTCTAATGCAAGATGTATTTATACTATGCTTCTCCTTTTTACTTTCTTTTTTTATTATTATACTTTAAGTTCTAGGGTAGATGTGCACAACGTGCAGGTTTGTTACATATGTATACATGTGCTGCGTTGGTTTGCTGCACCCATTAACTCGTCATTTACATTAGGTATTTCTCCTAATGCTATCCCTCCCCCATTCCCCCACCCCACAAAAGGCCCCGGTGTGTGATGTTCCCCACCCTGCGTCCTTTTTCATAAATCAAATGTGAAAGTGAAAATGCTTTGCTGGGCTGGGTGCGGTGGCTCACGCCTGTAATCCCAGCACTTAGGGAGGCCAATGCGGGTGGATCACAAGGTCAAGAGATTGAGACCATCCTGGCCAACATGGTGAAACCCTGTCTCTACTAAAAATACAAAAATTAGCTGGGCGTGGTGGTGTGCACCTGTCGTCCCAGCTACTCGGGAGGCTGAGGCAGGAGAATCGCTTGAACCTGGGAGGCAGAGGTTGCAGTGAGCAGAGATTGTGCCACTGCACTCCAGCCTAGCTACAGAGTGAGACTCCATCTCAAAAAAAAAGAAAAAAAAAAGAAACAAAGAAAATGCCTTGCTGCAAAACACAGAGAAAACACAGATAATAATTCACAAGAGAATAAAATGTTTTCAAAATCTCTCCACCATTAACCCCACACACATGCACATATACTCACACATGTACACACACATATATATACACACACATTACACGTATTACCTGCTTTTTCAATTTAAACAATATTTAATTAAAATGTTTCATGTCAGTAAATGTATTTCCATAACATTTTTCTTTGTGTCTGGAAAGCATTCCACTTTATGAATAAACCATCATTTTATCACTTTATGAATAAACTATCATTTATTTACAGTCTCTTACTGTTACACATTTTTGCTATATTAAATTAATAGGGAATCCTTACAATACATATGTTTCTCATCAACAATTTTTTGAAAGCTTCTTAGAATATCCAAGTCAAAGACATGCATTAAAAAAAACTCTAGTCACTTTTGGATCTAGCTTATTTTTATTAAAAAAGGAATGTATGTCCATTGTAAAATTCCAAATAGCATATAATGAAAAATAAATTCCCCTTCCACCTGAGCCTCCTACTTCTCCCCATGGGCAACCAGTCTTGTATAGCTCTTTTATTTATCTCTGGAAATATTCTACGCAGATATATATATGGAGTATATCCTTTTCTTTTTACACAAATGGATATATATATATATATTATTCTGTACCTTTATTTTGGAAATTTTAAAAAATGTATTTTGGAGCTTCTTTCAGTTTAGGACACATAGATCTAACTCATGTTGTTTTTATGGACACACAGTAAACAAAGTACAAATATATGAAAGTTGATATAATTAGTGGGCTGTTGATGGAGTTTGGCTATTTCTTTTGTTGAGATAAACACAGCAAAAACAAATACTCTTGCACATATGGCTTTTTGCACAAACATGAGTGTCAATGAATTCTAAGAATTTTAAGGCTTTTGATAAATACTGACAAACTTTTATTTAAAAGAGAATTTATATTGCCATGGAAAAAATGTCCCCACCCTACCCTGCCCCGCCACCTCATTTAACGTGAAGATTTTAGAGATGGGATTTAAAGCCTGAGGACTGAGGGTAAAGTTGGCATTTTTCAGTCCCTGGAGAAGAAACTTGGGTAAAGACAGCATTCCTTTAATATCCCTCCATTTCTCTGCTGAAGAAGCCAACTGCTAAGCCTACATGAACATTTTAGTGCTGCTGTTTGTGGCTGTGCTCCTCAGAGACGTTTTAACCTTAGCTCCTTCTCCATGGAAAGGCACCATAATTCTGCCTGATCAAATCGCTTCATCTGTTTCTTTGCCCACCATAGCATCTGCGCTTCTTACTATGGTTTTCTTAATTTTTTTTTGGACCTTTCTTTTAGATATCTTAATCTTTTTTATCTACAATGTAAATTCTGTGAGACCCGTTGATGATTTTGTTCACTGCTATATCCCTGAATCTATCTAGTCCATAGTAATGGCTTAAAAAGTTTTTGTTGAAAGAATGAGTCCATTCAGTCAAACAACAGAAGTTTCTAAAAATCTCCATACAGCTTGACATAGTTCCCCATCACAAGTTTTGCACCACTGTCTTGGGGTTTGTTACCCTCTGACTAAAGCTGGGATTTAAAAAAATCTATGTTTGGAGGATGAACTTCAGAGGGTGTGTGAAACCCCAGGGCTTTCAGGCCAGGTCTGGGGTACATGTCTGAGTGTGCATTTTCTGGGGTGGGAGGAGGAGAAGGTTCCTAGGACTTGTGGAAGCAAAATGGTTAATTCTTTTTAATCTTTCTTTCAATAATTTAGCATAAATGATGCTGAAACAGATGTGTTGGGAATGATTCTTTTCAGAGACTGGCAAACTAGGTGTGACCCCTTGGCTCTAGATAAATATTACCTAGATTTAAAACTAGATAAAACTCAGATTAATCAGAGTTTTGGGTAACTATAGGGCAAGCAAAGTTATGGGCAGCAAAGAAACCCTTACTAGTTAGAACCAAGATCTTTCTTTTGGGTTGATAATGATGGCTGCAATTTTCTTGAAAAAAAAATAAAAGGGTGACATTTGCACATTCACTTTGAAAGAGAGATAATCAAGCCTACATTATAAAACATTAAAAATAAAGTATATTAATTATTTTGATCAGTGCCACTTATAGATGAATAAAGTGGATGAAATATGATATTTTATAATTTAAAATTTTTCATGTGATCTGTCTGATTTTAGAAAAGAATCCCAGTGTAAAGTGGATTAATAAAATGATTTAATCACATTTTTAATGTTTCTCTCTTCAAAGAGAATTTCTAATAACTTATATTTTGGACATAAAATTGCTACATGTGTGAAACTATGAGGATAAATAAAAACACAGAGTGTGTTCTTTTTGAGCAGATTTTTTTTTTTTTTTAACATATGAGAGGAAATGGGACAGTGATTTGTCTTTGGGTTAAGTATGGTACTGAGAGGATGGACAGTCCAAGACCCAAGAAAGTGGGCTGCTGGAAAAACATAACGAGGAGAAGAAAACATTGGAGCAAGTGTTTGAGAAAGCTGTCAGAAAGTAATAAAGATAGCAATAACATCTTATTTTCAGCATCAATATTAACACATCACTCAGGTACCAAAAATCATTCAGGAGAAACAAACAGGATTGGATTAAATAAATTTGGACTGGATTTTAGGAAGGAATTGTTTGGCTTTTTAAACAGGACATTTCCATTCATTTATTCATTCAATATTAATATAGCATCTACTATATCTTAGTTCCAGGTATTTAGGAAGACAGACCATTGGCAACTTTGGTGAAAGCCGGGGAGGTTACCTGGTTAAAGTATAGCAAATTTAGAGTGTTTTAGGTTTTTAGAGGGGAAGCTGAAAATGAGACAGGTCCTTACCATGGTCAATTTTATAATCAATTAAAATTATAATTTTTCTATAACCCCACTATGCAGGTAGGAAAAATAAGTTACCAAAGGGTACATGATCCTGGACCTCAGATTCTACAGCTTAACTGAAGTTAACCTCACTATTGATGTTCATCTAGACTTTCATTAACCTCTGACCCATGCTGAATATGCTTCAGGTGAAAAGAAGTAAAGATTTTATTGTAATATGAACAAATTACCCTGTTTAAATTTTAAATGTTTACTAATGGAACATAGGCCGGGTAACACATACATGGAGTAATTAGACAGTAAGCTGCTATATGGGCACCTATTAACTGCAAAATGAATTTGACCAGAGATTGATTTTTGTAAGCATTTCTTAATTAACAAAGAATGAGCAAGATAAATCTGATAAATGAAGAGTTACATTGAGTTTTAAATAGTGAGCAATTTGGAAACAGAAGTTCACTGTTTATTCTTTTCAATACATGAAAATGATCCAGCATGGTTAAACACATTTCATATTTTACATTTTCTTACCAGAAGTGAAACACCCACATTTACATGATTGCCCAAAGTTATGCTGTATGTTAAGGAAACATATAAGGAAATATATATAAATATATATTTATATATATATGAAATATATAAGGAAAAATATAAGGAAAATTTATGATAAATATCTAAAATGCTGTATCATCATGTAATGGATTTAATGGTTCAACAATTGGGAATGATAGAGTCCTTCTATGAGCAACTTTTAGAATGTCTACTTAGTACACATTCTCATATATGAAATAAGCTTTCCAGTTGCCCAAGGATATTTATTAATCATGTGTGTATTGTTTTAGTCCTAGTTTTAATATTAGAGCTATGATACAGACTTTATTAAAACACACATACACACACTCTTCATCAAAGTTAGAACAAATTATACTCAGTCAAAATAACTATGGTTTCCATTAGTAGAAATTTGGAATGGTTGATATATCCATGTAATAGTTTTAAAATAGACTATTATTGCTAAATGAAAGTATTCTTTAAATTAAGAACAGCAAATAAAACATGACTTAAATAGGTAATTTTTAATATCCTCCTTTTAAAAATAAGCCTTAATTTTGAAAAGTTGGATGAAGGGAACTTTATTTGTTACCAATAAGACATGGTTTATTAACATTTGTGCATCAGAGTTATAGTTATTTTTATAATAAAATTGTACATTTTTTATACAATTGGGCCACCTCCATGAAGAAACTAAAAATTTGCGTAATGACAGCTTACGTTGGTTTCAGAGATAAGTCATTATATATTTCTTTATCTTTTGTTTTCATTTTCCCTTATAAGCTGAGATAATTTGGCCAGCCTAATGGTTGCCCTATTTATGGTACAGTTTTTGTACCCTGACCAAAACTATGACCTTTTTAAACTAATATGTTTGATGTACCTATTCAAACTTTTTTGGATAAATACCTTATCAAAGAAATACCTCAAGGTTGGGGCGTGGTAGCTCATGCCTGTAATCCCAACACTTTGGAGGCCAAGGTGGGAGATCACTTGAGTCCAGCATTTCAAGACCAGCCTCAGGTCAGGCGTGGTGGCTCACGCCCATAATCCCAGCACTTTGGGAGGCCGAGGCAGGCTGATCACTTGTGGTAACCTGAGGGCCAGACCAGCCTGGTCAACATGGTGAAACCCCATCTGTACTAAAAATACAAAAGTTAGCCTGGCATGGTGGCACATGCCTGTTATACCAGCTACTTGGGAGGCTGAGGCATGAGAATCTCTTGAACCCAAGAGGCAGGGGTTGTAGCGAGCCAACATCACACCACCGCACTCCAGCCTGGGCGACAGAGCGAGACTCTGTCACAGCAACAAAACAAAACAAAAACCAAAAACCCCAAAACAAGCCTGGGCAACATGGGGAAACTCTGTCTATACTAAAAATACAAAAATTAGCAGGGTGTGGTGGTACAGGCCTGTAAACCTGGAGGCAGAGGTTGCAATGACCTGAGATTGTGCCACTGCACTCCAGCCTGGGCGACAGAGGGAGACTCTGTCTCAAAAAATAAAAATAAAATAAAAATAAATACATAAATAAATACATAAATAAATAATTAAAAAAAGAAAGAAAAATTAAAAAAGAAAAATCTCTCTCTCTTCCACCCTTCTTCTCCCCTCTTCTAATCTTTTAAATCTTTTCTTCCCTTATTACCATTTTCTTTTAAACAAGTGGATACCCACTTAGTCTTATCTTAATCTCAATCTTAATTTTATCTTAATCAGATTAAAAAAATATTCAGCGTGTAAAATAACCCTTTTAACAACAGGGTAATCTAAGAGACTGACATTTACAGGAGTTATCTTCTTGCCTCTCTCTCTGAAGTGACTTGTGAATCTGAAGGTACAGTGAGTAAATCCCCTCACAGTGGGTGGCTGGGAGATTACTCCTAATGCTGACTCTGCAAGTTATCTATCTCCCTCTGCCTCTCTTTTATTCCTTTTCCCTTTTCTTTTCTTTTTAGCCAAAAAAGTAATTCTTAATGACATATGAAATGACAAAACTCCCATGAAAACTTTAATGCTAATATTGTTCCTCTGAGAAACAATGAGCTAAATGATCACTTCAGACAGAAGAACCAATAGAAATGAATACAAAGTGTGATAGGGGTCCTGGCTATAGCTCAAGTTGTGTTGATTGCTGAGGTTCAAAGATGTGTGAGCCTGTCAGCTGGACTGGAAGGGGTGGTCCCCCAAAAATCTCTTTTTGGGAGGGACTAGGGATCTTACTAATAGATAACTCATCCTATGCAAAGGAGTTGCCATGCATAAGAAGCTTGATCCAATAACAACACCTAGGACTCCTGAAGGAAAGAGAGTCTCTGGGCCTTTCTCAGGTGGCAGTGTCTATTACCCAGGGGAATTCTTCCCCCTGTACCAACTGGACTCATGCCTGAGTCTTACAGTGACTCTTGAACAGGATCTGTAAGTTAAAATAAAAAGACATGTTTGACAAAGTGAAGAATGGAGACACAGTATAATGTTTTGGTTGCAGCCGTTTAACATAATGTAATACATGAGGAGAGAGAGAGACATTCTTATCCATTTTACAGGTCAACAGCCAATGACACTGGTTCTTCATGGGCTCAGATGTATTAGCAGTAGTAGTAAGTTACAGTGTGTGTAAGGACATTAGTGCCCAAAGTTAGTGCCGTATCCAGCAGACCCAGTGTCTGGCAACTAGAGATGTATGTTATGGAGGGGCAATGGCATGTTGTAAAGATGCAATGTGTGGTGCTGAAGTCAGCAGGTATAGCATGCTGGGGAACCACACCCATGTATGAGCCAATTGGAGGCACCTGAAATACATGGAGGTGAGGGGCTTTACAGAGGTCTTAATTATTGGAGGGGAAAAAGAGTGATATTTGTGTTATTATTACAAATAGACTCTACTTGCTACCAGTGTGACTCCTGAAGAAACTGGGCCACCCAGAAGCAGCACACAATAACGCTGCCATGCATCAATATTTTAGTTCCCCATCCCATTTCCATTCAGCCCACTTTTTAAGAGATAGAATAATGAGTGTTACGGAAAGAAAAATAGGTCACCAGTTTGATAAGGAAGTGGATGGATGGTGAAGTGTGGGGGCGGAAAAGAGCCAGCAGAATTAACAAAGGTAATTAAAGTAGCAGAAGCGAGAGAAGCTGGTTTTCACATTGCCAAATATATTTCAACTGAGCAAAAAGGAGAGTTATTCACATACATGTATTCACAGAAGGCGGAAACAGAGAGCAAAAATAACCGTGAAAACCGACACTGGAAATTAAAGAGGAGGAAATCGAGTAGTTAATTCTTGTCTTCAGCCTAGTTTTTTTCCCCAAGCTGAAAAACGACTGTGAATTATATAAGCAAAGCTAGAATAAAATTACTGTGAAATAATGCTAACTTTTTAGCAGCCTCCTTTAAGTGCATCCTCCTTATTTGTCAATTCACCTGCCAAGCATACAAGAACATTCATTTTTTTTTTTTTCTCCTTGAACTACCCACAGATTGGGCAATCTTCATGCACTGAAAGCGTGTGTTTCTTCATGCATTGGTGCATGCTGAATAGGGCTGTCCTTTTTCCAAATTATCAGCTGCTTGCCTGGGCAATTTCCATGAGCAAATATGGGTATTTGCACACGCAAATGGAAGTGCGTGAAAATAATATGTGCTCGGTATTAGTGGGCCCAGCCAGGGTTTGCCTTTTTGGAGTTAAAAGCCCTGTAAAGGCCGCATGGATTTCTGAGGAAGCTTCATTTAGCAAGCACAATTCATGAGCCAAGCCAAGGAGTTATAATTCCACTAGCTAAATATCCCTTTGTGAAGATAATAGATTTTTTTAAAGGACTTGGACTTGCAGAATGGTTTAAAAGGCGACATTTTACTAGGATGTGGTATAAGCTAACTTTTGGCTCTGAAGTATTTACTAATATGTTATGGGTTTGAGATGTACGGTGCAACTTTCCATTTCCTCTTAAAGTGTCACTGGAAAGGTTATATAGTTATGAAAAACAAAAGTGAGAGCTTAAACATTCAGGGTTATATTGCCAAATAATATCTGAAATGCAAAGGATTACAAAAATTAGCAAAGATTAGTAATTACACAGAGCCAAGCTTCCTCTCAGAGGACACATAATATTTTAATAATTTAGGAAATCTATTTACCATTTTACCAGTGCAGTATTCTAGTGCATATGTCTTATAGCTATGCTCACACACATATCCATATTTTGAGGAATGTATTAATTTCTTCTTGCCAGAAATCTTCTAGCCATGGCTTAAGAAGTGACTTCCAGTCTCTCTAATTGTTCTAGAATCTTTTAAAACCTCCCAGCTCAGAGTCTGAAGTCTGAATCTTGCCTTTCATGACACAAGCACAAAATCCTAAAATGTATTTTTCAATTTGCATTTTCACAAAATAATTTTCTTAGTTAAGCTATTCTGAAGTATCATTTAGGAATTTCTGCTTTCTTATACATTGTTTATCTTTTCTCAACACTATTTTTTTAAATGAAAAAGAATACAAAGGGGAAAGGGAGATTTTATTGGACCTTCCAAATGCAAAACAACTGATTAACAAGTGAAAAACTGAATCAATCAACTGGAATTGGTATATACTGAGTAATGAGTGAGTCAAATGACGTTTTCCCCATTATTTCTCATCAGTGATTTTCTTGAATTGAGGTGGCAGATTGAATTTTCCAAAGAGGGCTGCAACGCAACTTCGTATCCTACATGCTATTCTAGAACCTTGCCACAGTCCTTTCATGAAAGAATGTCAAATTATCTCCTCTGTGAACCTGGGCCACTTGTGAGTTGCTTATCGATGGGAGAATGCAGTGGAAGTAACGCGTGTGATTTCTGAGGCTGAGTTAGAAGAGACATTGCGGCGTTGCTTTGTTGGCCAGGACACTCAACTCCCGAAACCCTGACCCGCCATGTAGAAGTCTAATAATCATCCTAAGCTTCCATGCAATGAGGAAGCCCAGGGACAGGTAGAGGCCACTTGTAGGTGCTCCTGCCAACAGGCTGAGGTGCCAGGTGGCAGCCAGCATCCACCACCAGGCATGTGGCGAAGATGCCTCCGGATGACTTCAGCCCCCAGTTATTGATTCACCCCCAGCCTTTGAGTCTTCTAGCTGGGAACCCTGACATTACAGAGCAGAGACAAGCCATTCCCAGGAAGCCATGCCTGAATTACTGACTCACAGAACCTAATAGCTCAATATAATGTGTATGTTTGCTGCTAAGTTTTGGGTTACAGTTGCCCCTCCCTCTGTATCTATGGGCCACATCCCTGGTTTCAATAAACTGCAGATCAAACATTTGAAAAAAAAATTACAAAATTACAGTATAACAACTATTTATACAACATTTACATTGTATTAGCTATAGAGATAGAGATAATGCCAAGTATACAGGAGGGTGTGTGTAGGTTATAGGCAAAAACCGCACCATTTTATATAGCAGACTTGAATGTCTGCAGATTTTTGGTATCTGCAGGGGTTCCTGGAACCAGTCACCCACGGATATAGAGGAATGACTATAATTTGTTATGTAGCACTAGTAACCAGAACTGTCAACAAATTACTTGAGACAAAATGTTCAAATCTAAACAGTCAGAAAGTATCATCTCATATTTCAGAGTCCATTTGGGATAAGATGTTGAGCTACTCATTTCCAAAATCCAGTGGCGTTTGATAATTTTCCAGGGAGAAATTCCACAGGTTAATTATTTTTAGGTCAACAGTCTCTATTTAAAAATGTTGTAGCTTAAAAAAAGTATATACAAAAGTTTATTTTTTAAAAGATCTCATTAATAAATTGACAGACTAGGGGATTCATTGCACAGAGTGCCCTTGGAAAACACATAATTTGAGCTTGGCCAACAGGCAGGTTGCCAGTATATGCGGATGCAGGGGTGGCTGCTCCCATTCCATTTTCACTCTTCTTTTCCTTTCTCATCCCCTTTCTTTTCTCTCCTAGCCAGTGCCCACTTACAAAGTGGCTGTTGCATGTATGTGATGTTCAGCCATGTGTGATAAGATGCAAAATGAGCCAGGAGCAATGGCTCACGCCTGTAATCCCAGCACTTTGGGAGGCCGAGGTGGGTGGATCACCTGAGGTAGGGAGTTCGAGACCAGCCTGACCAACATGGAGAAACCCTGTCTACTAAAAATACAAAAAAAATTAGCTGGGCATGGTGGCACATGTCTGTAATCCCAGCTACTCGGGAGGCTGAGGCAGGAGAATCGCTTGAACCCAGGTGGCAGAGGTTGCGGTGAGCCGAGATAGAGCCGTTGCACTCCAGCCTGGACAACAAAAGCCAAACTCTGTCTCGAAAGAAAAAAAAAATTGCAAAACAAAAGTAACTTATGTCTGGCCTCTCATCCTGTAATCCTACATGTACTGGATCATGGGAAAAGTTACTTATATGTGAAATAAACATGAACTTTTAATTTCACCTCATAAGTCATGATGAGAAAAAGCCAATAAATTCTTTTCACCAAACATTTTGAACCTGAGAGTGCCTAATGCTAATGATGAAAAGACAGATCCATGGCTAGAGAAGTGCAACAGAAAAGCACAGTAATAACTTTCTGGTATATAATATACATATTTAATGGACGAAAAATGAATTCTAAGAGGAATAAATAGTTAGGAGTGGAAAACAGAAGCATAAGATAAAGAAATAAACTGCAGTGAGAAAACAATTCTCAGCAATAGCTCCTGTATTCCAAGTGATTCCCATGTATCCGTAGGTAGACATGAGGCTTCTGCAGTCCTCTGTACATTATTTATATGATAGTCAAGTGAGAAATGGATTGGGTGGAATTATGGGAGCCAGTTAGGATTGGAATGGTAATACGAGTTACTACAACTCTAGAGCACATAGGCTTAAGAATTGTGCAAGTCATGTATATATATGTAACTAACCTGCACATTGTGCACATATACCCTAAAACTTAAAGTATAATAATAATAAAATAAAAAAATAAAAATAAAAATACAAAAAAAAAAAAGAATCGTGCAAGTGAGGAGTCAGTAAAGACGTGTGAGGTCCTCATTCAGTTTTGTGTTTTTAAATGTGCGCTTCAAAATAGTGAAACTTTTAGAACAAATTTGGGGGGTAACTTCTGTGTCAAATTCTCCTTGCCTATAAAGCAAACTCCATATTCTACAAAAAGCCTTAAAACTTATTTTATTTCTTTCTTCAAAGTCCTGCAATGCCTGACATGAGTCATTATTGTCTGTAATCTACCTCCATAGCAACACAACTTTCATAAAACAGACCCTTCTTTCTACTGCTGCCTTGCTTTCTTGGTGACAGGGGACCAACGGAGGGTGGAGTGAGTGAGCCCCAGTGTGGAGGGAAGGGAAGGATGAGGCTTCCTGACAATCTCTGTTGGTTCTTACTGGTCATCCGACCAGTGGTAAATGCTGCTGCAGGAAGGAAGAGAGCAGCATTTGCTATCTGTAGTCTGCGGGAGCGTTCGTTTCCTTCAGGGCAGATGGGTTTGGTTAGGATTCAGCTGGTTCTTTGTGGTTATGTTTACATCCTGGTCAGGGACCTGCACTAATAGGTGTTCAATTAATATTCAGTTGAATAAAATTTAAAAAAAGGTGTCTTCTAACATGCTAATTTCCCTTTCCAACACCTTATGATTTTTTCCTCCCACAGTGTCTCTGATTCTCTTCTCAGTGTGGTCACTGGAGCTGATTACACACAACTAAATGTGGATAAAAACAACAATAATCATAATACTGTTTATAATGACAGCTAATTTTTGTTAAGTGATTCCCATATCAGGCATTGTTTTAAGCACTTATCGAATGCAGTCCTCACAACAACAACCCTACCAATTAGGTCAGTCTTTTCTTCTGAACTTCATGATGAGGAAACGAAGGCCTAGAGGAACAGATGTCTTTGGGAAGTGAGGGCAGATGTCAGCAGAGGAAAGAGGGAGGGGTGCTGTGTGGCATTAGGACAGAGTCTCTTCTTGAGGATCCTGGCAGAATCTAAGGCTGTTTTGCCCCCTCCAGTCATCTTTACTTTTCTATTTGACTAAACTTCTATTTCCTTTTACTGTTGTGGGAAAGTTGGTCTGAAGTTATATCTCTCTACCTCTCTACGCTACCCTGTGCTCTAATCTCCCAGGTTTGTTTTGGATTTGTATTGCTCTCAAGCTATTAGAACTTAGAAAATGCATTTCTTTTTCAACAAATCTGACTTTTAAGGCTATAATCTTAGAAAAAAGTCTAATTGGAGACTTAAAACTGGGCAAGAACTGCTTTGTTTTAGACTGTGACTCATCTTGAAAGTGAGAAATGCCATTGATTTAATGAAAGGGAACTCACAGGGAGACAGGATTGACAGAATGTAAAAAATATATTAGAAACTATCCTGCCTCATTTAAAGGAGCGTGTGGGGATAGTTTACTCTGTGTTTTGGGCTAAATACATATAAGCTTTCTACTGAGTGTCGTTGAAAGGCATTTGCCTGTCTGCTCTCTTTACCTTCTGTCTGTTTCCTCTGCTATTCTCTGTTTAATATCAAAAATAAAACTCAAAAAAGCATTTACATGAATTTTGGTGAGGGCTCATTGTGGTCGCAGGTTTTCAGCTTACCTCCTCCTACACTCAGTTTCTTGAGTAATGAGACAGTGTCTGTTTTGTTCCAGCATCTAACATGGCAATGGACATATAGGAGGTGTGCAATAAATATCTGGATGTTGGGAAATCATAAAATTACCGAATACAGGAATGTTCAGAGAATTATAGTTTTTTTCTCATTCAATCCAATTTCATTCCTGCTTGTCTGCCTTCCTCCTCCTCTTCCTTGTTTTTCCCTTCCGTGGATATCTGTCTTGGCCACAGTGGTTCCTGGAGTTTGGAATGCCAAAACCGAGCACAGGCAGGAAAACAATAGATCTAAGAGGCTGGAGGTTGAGGGAGAGGTCTCAGATGAAGAAAAAAGTTGGTGGACCAGAAGTGGTGGGGGAGGGAGTCAGAGGCTGGATGGACAGTCGAATTGGTGGGGAGTGGTGGCTGGAATAATCCAGGTTTGCAAGCATATGAGGTGCAAAAAATGAACTAGGAAGAATAGTTACGAGAAGTTTGGCTGGTGGTTATGAACAGAATTCTCTTTAAAGTTTTAAACCACACAAGTGAAAATGGCATTCCTTGCTTTTTATTTATATTTTCTTTGTGTGTTTTGACTAAATTTCTTTAAAACAATAGTCATGGCTTAACAGAGTTGTAATGTGTTAAAAGGGCTATAAGAGAATGAGCTTCCTTTATAGGAAGATCCCATCTTCTTTTCCTCTCTCTGCTAGTCACTAACATTCATTGAAGTTTACTCTGTCCCAGACACTGTGTTAAATATTTGCATGATCATATTTAGTTTTCACAGTAACACTCAGAGGCAGAAATTATTACTTATATTATTCCAAAGAGAAAAACAAAGCTGAGAGAGGTAAAGTTGCTTATCCAAGTCACACAGTGACAGACACAGGATTTGACCATAGCTGCACCTAATGCAAAAATTCAGATTCTTAAGTTCTATGTAATACTCCTGAAGATATTAATTAAAAATGTTTAATAATAAAGTTGTGGAACCATGAAACTACTGGGAATTGATGCTCTCTGTTCTATGATACGGCTAATGATTCATACCACATGATTTTTGTTTATCCCTTTGTGCTCTTCAAAATGCACTTGGATTGCAGTTACGTAAGTTGCCAACATACTGGATTTTCTGGATTCTGCCTTTTTAGAGACTCATTGTGGTTCTCAAAGTGTGGTTGGGGAACTCTGAGATCCCTGTGACAATTTTAGGAGGTCTTTGAAGTCCCCACACCACATGTCTGCAGATGCAGACATTAAAATCTTGCTGTCTTCTATTAAGATAGATGCTAAAGAAATTTACAAAATTTAAAACTGCTTCTTTTCTTACAAATTTTTTTGCTTTGGAAAATATAAGTGTTAATAAAAATATGTTAGTATGTTACTGTATAGTAAGTTTATTTATTAAGTCATTTTAATTACTCAATAAATTCGTATTTAAAAAATTCTCAGTTTTAATTTTCAGTACTATAAATATCAATGTAAATAAAAGCTTTTTTGGTTCCCAGACATAAAGGCTTGAGAACCACTGATATAGTTATTTACAAATCCATTTAGTGTACTTTTGAACACCCATTATGCTCAAGCATTGTGCCAGGTGGAAATAAAAAGGTAAATCTGACATAGTCTTAGGCTTGGAGTAGCTCCAAAGTTTACCTGTTAATGACATGTAAACATAATCATGGTATACTTAGTACTGCTATTGCAGAGATACAAACAAAATGCAAATCTTCTAAATTGAATTTAATTCAGCATCCCAATTGCGATTCTGTAATACCTGAGGTAATTCCAGCATTCCTGTTTTACAAATAAGGAACCTGAATGAAGCTCAGAGAGAAAGTGATGTGGCCAAGGTTTCACAGCTAGTG
The DNA here is from genome assembly GCF_028858775.2 of Pan troglodytes. Lineage (NCBI taxonomy): Eukaryota > Metazoa > Chordata > Mammalia > Primates > Hominidae > Pan > Pan troglodytes. Next base: position 84,151,571 of record NC_072412.2, on the reverse strand, counting down.
AGTGGGGAACGAGGGTAGCCAATTCAACCCATAGGATGTATTTGTGTTATTACCATGATTTTCTCACCTGTCTTTGTTAATCTCCAATGTTCTTGGATTGTATAATAAATATAAATCTCAGAATTTGAATTGTTAAAGAGAAGTAAATGAACAAATCTCTTTGGGACAATTTGTAAAGTATATCAGTGATCTTTATTAAACATAAGCTAGATCATTTGGTATAAATGATAATAAATTATGTTTTAGAGAATAAGATTATTTGTTACTTATTTAAGATGTTAGTATGTGAATTTTCCCTTTACTTGGGTAAAGAACCTATTTCATTGTTAAGTTGAATATATGCAGTAATGTCTTAAGAGGAATTTCTATGTTTCCACTTTTATTCAATTTCATTAAAATGTAAGAAGAATATGACTCAAAAAACCAAATCTCCAAATAAACATACAAATACATAAAGTAAAATGCAGTAAATCTTCTGGGAAAATCACCCAGTGCCAACTGATAGGATTTCACTTTGTGCAAAACCATGTCCATTTCAGATGATGCTCAGTGCAATAAATGTGGCTCAGCAGAACTTTTATTCAATAAGGAAACCTTCATAAATACACACCTTGTGCATTTTACTTATCTGCCATAGAAGTGCATTTTGTTGAAACATAACTTTAAAAAGCTTATGAAGACATCCCATATATTCAGAAATATCATTCTTGCAGGGGAAAAAAAAGCATCAGCAGCCCCGTGAATCCTTTAATCATAGGCATTAAAGATGATCTGTTCAGAGATTGCAAGGCTGCTGACTCAAGTTAACATTTTCTTGGCTTGCTTCTGGGCTGCTAGCTATCTTTGCATGTGCATGATGCTGATGTAAAATGACATTTGCACCTGTTGTCACCATCCTATGTTAATTAGCATAGTGCCCTAAGTAGTAACCAGGCCATCACATCCAAACAGAAGCCATTAACATATTGCAGCTGTCATGACTAAGAAAGATACTGGAGCTGGGAGATGTGCGCATCCCTGCATACCTTGGCTCAGTTAGCAAAGCTCTCCCAATTGGAGTCACTTGGGAGAGGAAAAGAAGCGTGGGATGTAGCCAGTCAGGAGTGAAAGAATACATTTTACTGCAGGTTTACTTTCATGTATTATGCATAGCCTTCAAGGTCACTGCATGATCATTTATAAGATTTTAATGAGATATCAAAGTGGAAAGAATGGAATATAATTAATGGAATCTTATTGAAAAGATAGACAGGTATAACAAAAGCCTCAAAATACAATGCAATCTTCCGAATTCTAGAGCTAAGTAGGAGACCGAACATCAAAATCACACTGGGGGGAGGGAAGGTTCCCATATTGAGATAACACCTCATTACAAAAGGCCTCTTTGTGTTACCCTTTTCAGCAAGGCAACAATTCAAAAAATTAAAGAACACATAGAAGCTTCTGTAAGAGAATAATGATAGGTACTTGAGTTAGAATACATAGATATTTTCTAAACCCAGAGGAGGTAGATGACCTATTCCAGGACTTCAAGAAGAGCTTCTATTAAGTATGGGTATCTTCTATGAATCACTGGAACAGGGCACACAAGGTCAGCTATCTCATGCCAGTGAGATTCCCCAGAAGGTGTTTTGCTCAACATACAGTCAGGTTTCTTTGAAGTTAGTTTGGCTGTATGTATTTTTCAACTTATAAAAATTGCTCAGCTCATACAAATGCTGGTTGAAATGTAGACACATAGCGTAGGAAAAGTCTAGATTGATGAGTGGGTAGTTAACCAGAAACTTCACTCAATTGACTTTTTTGCAATCAACCTAGGAGAAAGAGGCAAGTGGAAATAAATTAAATGGGCAATAGGGGTTTATTTATTATTATTATTATTTTTTTTTAAAGAGCAGCTTATGGGATATGTCCTGAGGACTGATATCCATGCTACTAAATTTTTTAGATCTTTATCCCCATATTTCTGTTCAGGGAGAACTGATGTTAAAAATAATGATCCCGAGGCCCAGAGGACTTTGAATTCTTTCATGATTCATCAAAGAAAAATAGATTCCATTCAGCACACTGGTCTAACTAAAGCAGGAATGTGTAGTATGGCTTAGAAAGATTTCATAGCTAAAAATCTTGGGGGGAATAATAACTCTGCTTAAAAGCTTAACCTGAAAATCTAGATATTTAATTCCTTAAACATGCTGGTTAATTTCATTAAGTCCCAAATTCTGTCTTTTAAATGTGAGTTTCTTTGTGTGGGTAAAAATTTCTTTTTAGGGTAATAGCAAAGAATAGAGACCTCATCTAAATTTCTTCTTACATATTACCTTCTGGAAAGTTGCTTTGTAAAACATTTTTGTCAGCTAGAAAATGTTGTCACTTTTATTTACTCAATATCCAACAATGTAGGCAACTTCATATGCATGTAAATATACAGCAAAGGGGATGGGAAACAACTAAATCAGTCTAATCAAAACTATAACACATATTGATTGGCTAACCAGCTAATGTTTTTACTCTTTTGTTGTAGTATTCCTGGGGTTGACGAGAGAAGATTTTTATCTATTTGTAAGGCTATCATAAACCACAAGGAATATTAGTATTTTGAACAAGTTTTGTTTACTAGTCATAAAAATGCAATAAAATCATAGACTTATTGATGGTGCAGAAATTTTTATGTAACTGTCTCAAAAATACTTTCAAAATTATATTTTCTCTTCTGGTCTAAATACAGAGAAATTAAGCCATGCTTGAAAGATACTCAAATAATTAAATGAAAAGTTAAAAATAATCTTACTTCTGCAGATCTCTTATTATACAGCATTTGCATATTATCAAATAACTAGAAATAATAGCCAGGTGCTTTACGTTTCACCAAGATATTGGACCTCATTTAATCATTTCTAGATAAGTAAATAGATTGGATAACATCAGTCACAAATTTGAGAATAAAATTCATCTACTTCCTCTTCAATACTGGAGTTATGAAAATGTGCTATTTTCTTTAGGCACATTATTACACAAGTACTTACTAATAGGTCTCCTTCAATCTGTAGCCACAAATATGAGTACTATCATTTACATTTTCCCCCAGCCATGTGTGACTGAACAAAATTTGGTATTGGGGTAGAGGGAGAAAACAAAAAATCATTTTAATCTAATCAACAATCCTAGTCACCAGAGATAAAAATAATTTAAAATTCATGAAGACACCATCTTCCCATTTTTAAAAGGTTAAGTTCCTCTAAGCTATGAAAGAAAAATGCCCTCTGAAGACCTGGGGAAGCAGTAAACACTGGTGGCAAGTGACAGGAATTGATCCTCCTTGGCTGTGCCTGTCATGTCTCTAAATTTTATTTCCACCATCTCTAGAATGCTATGAAAAGAGAGTGGGTGCCGGACTATGGCCTGAGGGCTTGGTACCTGGGTCTCTGACTTTTTCTCAATTAGGAAGCCTCCCTGCCTGATGGAGAGACGTGCATCTGACTGGGGCATGGACAGTTGTGAGGTATTGATTAGCCATAATGTGAAGTCAAATCTGAATAAAAAAGACCTTCATTGGAGACAGCATGCCCTCTAAGTCAAGGGTCCAGAGATTCTGATGAGGTCTGTTTCCTTTCTGGGAGAGAGAGAGTTCCAGCTTCCTTGTAAAGGCTCTCTTGATAAGAAAGTCCAGTGGACCTTCTGTCAGAAAAGCTGAGGCTTCAGATTTGACAGGCGCTTGTTAGTTTTTCATCCCAGATCACTCAACATTCAGGGAAGAGAAGAAAAGAAGATTTCTAATATTGCCGGACACCACAAAAGTTAGCCTTGCATTTGCATTAGGAAGCTACAGCTGCCTTCCTGTACATTAAAGAAAATGCAAACTCTATCTAGCGTGGAAGGTGCCTTTTTCTACAATGCTGGCCTCACTGCAACACAGCACATAGAACATGCACTAATTTAAATATAATTTAGATCATGAACAACCAGCACATGGATTTGAGTTGAATTTTTAAAAATTATTTTATTTTCAAGTGATACCTTTGCATTCTTTTTGCAAACCCTGTATTATGACCTTAAAATGTCTCAGTCCCTTTCATTTATACGATGTTTTTAAGACAGTTGTATATATCATCTGCCTTGAGGCTTTAAAATAGTCCTGTGAAGTAGAAAGTCCAAGTGTCATGGTTCCCATATAAAGAATGCAAAAACAAAGATACACACAGGGGCTCTGAGATTGTCTAAGGTTGTAAAGAATCAGAATTAGAACTCAAGCACCCTATCTTTTAGTCTGACTTTCTTATCCCAGAACCAGAAATAAACCATTCTGACACCAAAACTACACACTTGCAGAGTCGTGACTAAATGCTGTCTTAGGTAACCTCATTCTAGAATTGCCATACTTTCATAACCTATCTCAGCAATTACTGTTCCATTTTTAAAGTTAGCAAGGATAGAAACAGTGTTTGCTGCATCTTCTCTTCACTTAACACATTACTATTAATTGGTGACTAACTAAACTCTTATTCCTACTGAGAATATCCTCCTTTTCTTCCAGTAGTCCCTTAATATGCTTACATGGATTTATTTAATCACATATTGTTTTGGATTTTAATTTTCCTTTGTTTCAGAAATATGTTTCTCTTACTCCCTCTTGTATGTGTACCCTGGTCTAGCACCACCTCTGACCCAGAACTGATGTTCAATAAATACCAGTTACAGGAATAAACAGATGAGTGAATAGAAGCACTAGAAATCAAAAGGAGAACCACAAGCAGATTAGATGCTATTGATAAAACTCTCTATAAATGAACAGAAAACACTGCAACAACTACTACCTTTGTCAAATTTTAGAGAATTTGGGAACTCTTTTCAGAGCCCGCCTTTCTTATAACATAAATCATGTCTTGTTCACCTTTGTTGTTGTTTGTTTGTTTTTTGAGGCAGGGTCTCGCTTTCTTGTCCAGGCTGGAGTGCAGTGGCATGACCGTGGCTCACTTCAGCCTCAACCTTCTGCACTCAAGTGATCCTCCCATTTCCATCCCCCAAGCAGCTGGGACTACAGGTGTACACCACCAAGCCAGGTTAAGGTTTAGATTTTTTATAGAGACAGGTCTCACTATGTTGCCCAGGCTGGTCTCGAACTTCTGGGTTCAAGTGATCCTCCCTCCTTGGCCTCCCAAAGTGCTCAGATTGCAGGTGTGAGCCACCATACTCAGCTTTGTTCACCTTCATATCGCCGACTGCCTGGCACACAGGAGACACTAAGTAAGAATTTGTTGAAATGACTGTAGAAGACGAATTCTTTCTCCTCCTTTTCCCCTTCTGTTTCTAATGTACATGTAAACATTAAAAAGAAACATTTATTGAGTACCGCAACAGGCATGTTGCCATGCACTCGATGTGCATTATTACTTTTATTTCTCAAATAACCCCAAGAATTAGATACAGTTATTATCTCCATTGTAGAGGTGAGGAAGCTGAAGCTCAGAAAAGTCATATGACTTGCCAAAAGTTGATAAGAGGTGAAGCACCTGATGTTTTGACCCAGGTCAGATTCCTAACTATTCTACTAGTCTGCCTCTCAGACAGACACATTGCACTGTTTGATTTTTAGTGAATAACAGTAGCAAACACTTACGTAGCACTTACTGTTTGCCAGCTATTGTTCTAAGCACATTGCATAGATCAATCAATTTAATACTCATATATTCTCTTATCAACCTTCTCATGGAGGTTCTAGTATTTTACTCATTATGCTGATAAGACAATGGATGCCTAGAGAGTATAAGCAAGATGTGTCAAACCACACAGCCAATAAGGGTGAAACTAGGGTAAAAACCCAGGCCCTCTGGCCCTAAAGTCAATGCTTTCAACCACTTTGGAATAATAATACTCTCTCAATAAGGTAGTCAAGTTTTCTAGCAATATAATCATAATATTTACCCCATAATACTTAGAATTCCCTTAGCATACATAGTCTATACCTCTCATTTGGTACTTACCCCAAAGTGTATTAATGTTTTTTGTGCAGCGTTCAATTTCTCTAACTAGATTTTAAGCTTTAGAGGAAAGATGGCTGCCAATTCTAAATCCCGAATCCTTAGCTTAAGAGTGGAAGCACTTGTCCAGAGATGTTATGGTATACTTATAGTATAAACTAACTTATAAAAATGACTTGCATATGTTCATTCAGGGTGCATGAATATTTCTATTTTAATACCAAGAATATAGAAGGTAAAAACTAAGATGTTGTTAAGTATAGTTAAGAATCTAAAACTATTTTAGACATATCAGGGCTGTTACTTCTTAGATAATTCTGATCAAATGAAAATTTGGTATTCATCAACATGAAATTCTAGTGTTACAAATGAAATTGTTATTTCATTCTGACATATGTCTTATTCTGTTAATTAACCATTGGAAATGTGTGTCAAGCCCTTAAAAATATAAAAAGGGAATGCTAGGAATTAAAAAAAATAGTGTTTTAGTATTTATATTTGCACTTCTTGAAAAGTAGCAAATATATTGCCTGATGTTTAAAAGCATAGGAAATCCTTTCAAACACATGTTGAAATATATTTGATATTAGGCTCTCCATTGTCAGACTAGAATGTCAGACTATTTATGGCTCATGGGAAATACTGACAAAGTCTTTGTGTTTTGCCTGAAACCCTCTATTTGTCTTTATTTATACAAAGCATCTTTTACCACAATGTTTTGCAAAACTTGTCTTCCCAAACGTTAAGCCAATGATAATGCATGGAATGTCAGTACGAATGTCAATTTACGTTGGTTTCTATTTGAATTGATGCCAAGAAACCCTTTCGAAAAAAAAAATCATTGAGTTTTTAAAGCTTCCTTGGATGTTGCTAGTTTGACAACCAGCAAGGGTTGATTTATAGAGTCTGGGTCAGCTTTGTTAGTTGCCTGATAAAGAGATTTCAGGAGTATCCAAATATAACAAATTGTATATTATGAGACGTATTACATTAACTTGGTTGTTCTCAATTAGGAGTGATTTTGTTGCCAAGGGGACATGTAGTAATGTCTGGAGACTTTTTTGGTTGTCAGGACTGGGGGATGCTACTGGCATCTAATGGGTAAGAGGGTCAGGGATGCTGCTAAACATCCTACAATGTATAGGGCAGCCCACACAATCAAGACTTATCTGGTTCAAAATGTAATAGTGCCATGGTTGTGATAGTCTGCTTAGTTTAAGGCCTCTGTCTTTCTATTAAAAGGCCAGTGCCTTTCAAAGGATATGAATAGACATTTTTCAAAAGAAGACATGCAAATGGCCAACAGGTATAAGAAACAGTGCCCAACATCAGTAATCATCAGAGAAATGCAAATCAAATCCACAATGAGGTATCATCTTACCCTAGTTAGGATGGTTATTATTAAAAAGACAAGATGTAACATGTTCATGAGGACGTGGAAAAAAGGGAACTCTTACACATTGTTGGTGGGAAGGTAAATTAGTACAGCCTCCATGGAGAACAGTAGGGAGATTTCTCAAAGATCTAAAAATAGAACTACCATTTGATCCAGCAATCCCACTGCTGAGTATCTACTCAAAGGAAAATAAATCAATATATCAAAAGATACCTCCACTAATATGTTTATCTCAGCACTATTCACAATAGCCTAGGTATGGAATTAACCTAAATGTCCATCAATGGATAAAATGGATTAAAAAATATGGCATGTATAGATACACAATGGAATACTACTCAGCCATAAAAAAGAATAAAATAATGTCTTCTGCAGCAACATAGATGGAACTTGAGGTCATTATCTTAAGTGAAACAAGCCAGGCACAGAAAGACAAATATCATATATTCTCACTTATAAGTGGCTGCTAAAAAATGTGTTTACATGAACATAAGAGTAGAACAATAGATAATGGAGACTGGGAAGGGTGAGGAAGTTGCGGGGGGACAGTGGTGGTGAGGATGATAAGAAATTGGTTAATGGGTACTATGTATGTTACTTTGGTGGTGGATACCCTAAAATTCCTGCCTTGACTATGATATAATCTATACATGTAACAAAATTGTACATGTACTCCATAAATTTGCACAAATAAAATAAAAAAAAGCTCAGTACCCTGGAAACAGGGAATACTAATGGTTTGAGTCATATCAGTCATTTACATTTTAGTGTGAATTTACCCTTACTTTTGGCCAGAGTTTTTGATGGGGTGGGGGTGGGGCTTCAAGAGAGGGAGGAGATTTCTGGAGACACCGCATTGAGAAATGGCACCATGTAGGAAAAGATAGAATGCAGAAATCATAGGCTGAAGGCTAAAGAGGGCAGTGCATTTTTTTTTCTTTACATACAGCTTCAATTATAGCCTAGGAAATAAGGAATGAAACAAGTACACATACGAGAACATTACATAAGTAGGCAATTGGATAATAGACCCTAGTAACCTGAAAGCAGTATAAAAATGAGGCAATTGTTACAGCCCTTAGCAATCTAAAGTTTTCTCTTATTTCTATCCTATGTGATTTCTGCTTTCCAAGCTGAAAACATGCTATGAACTTGGCTGGCTCCACTTTGGCTTACATTTCTTACTCCTGCTTGAAATGCATTTAACTTTCCTCTCTGCTTTTTTATATCAGGGATGCCAAAGAATTTTACCTTGAAGGCCAACTCCACCCAATTGGAGTGGACTATGTTGAGAAGGATTCTGATGCTCTGTCTGGGTTAAATTGGAAAGACTCTGCCATGCTTACCTATGTCTTGTATGGTCTGGGAAGGAGTTGTGGGCTCAATTGTGGCCAAGCATCTGCCATCCCAGACTTAATGTTTCCAGGCTCAGTTAGTACCATTTCATCAAGTCTTCCCTAACTAAATTAGCTCCTCTCTGAGTTTCCACAGCAAACATAGTCTATATCTCTCATTTAGCACTTAATCCAAAGTGTGATAATGCTTGTCTTGAAGTAGTGTCCGATTTCTCTAACTAGATTTTAAGTTTCTGGAGGAATGATGGCTCCCAATTTAAAATTCCAAACACTTAGCTTAAGAATCGATGCCTGTCATGAATGGATAAATAAAATGTAGCATACATATACAATGGGTTACTATTCAGCCCTAAGAAAGAAGGAAATTCATTTGTAACAACATGATTGAAACTGGAGGACACTATATTAAGTGAAATAAGCTAGGCACAGAAAGACAAATACTGCATGATGTCACTTACATGTGGAATGCAGAAAAGTGGAAGTCACAGAGGCAGAGAGTAAAATAGTGTTTGCCAGGAGCTGAGTGGGGGGGATTGGGGAAATGTTGGTCAAAGGATAAAAAGTTTCAGTTAGATAGAACAAATAAGTTCAGGAGATCTATTGTGTAACATGGTGACTCCAGTTTATAACAATGTAGTATATATACTCGAACATTACTAAGAGAGTAGATTTGATGTTTTCTCACCACAAAAAATAACTAGTATGTGAGGTAATGCGTATGTTAATTAGCTTGATTTAGCAATTTCACAATGTATACATATTTCAAAACATGTTGTACACCATAAATGTATTCATTTTTATTTTTCAGTAAAAAAAAGAAGAGTTGACTCCTACCTCTACAGATTATTAATTGCATCTCTAATATGGTCGCCTTTATTTGCCTTTCACATCCTCTGCCAATGACTGGCCTCAGATCACCAGTGGAACCTTTTCAAAAAATACACCATTGGCTGTATCTAGTCCTACTGATCTAAAATATCCATGTGTGGGCCAGGAGCAGTGGCTCATGCCTATAATCCCAGCATGTTGGGAGGACGAGGAAGGAGGATCACTTGAGCCCAGGAGTTTGAGACCAGCCTGGGCAACGTAATGAGACCCTATCTCTATAAAAAATGCAAAAAAAAAAAAAAATAGCTGGGCATGGTGACCCACAACTGTAGTCCTAACTACTTGGGAGGCTGAGGTGGGAGGATTACTTGAGCCGGGAAGGTTGAGGATTCACTGAGCTAAGATCTTACCACTGCCCTTCAGCCTGGGCAAGAGAGGGACATCTCTGGTTTAGAACTGCTTGGTGACAATTTTTTTTTTCAAGTTCCTATTTCCTTCTCCTATGTGATTACAAATGCTGTTTTATCCTCCTACTGAAATGCTTTCCACATTTTGCTGTTATCTTTAAAACTCCTGTTGTCTTTTCCAGGTCAAGCTCAGAGGCCATCTTTGTTGTGAGCCTTTCATGGTCTGTTCAGATTGAAACTCTTCTGGTTTATTCCTTGTGAGCTTTTCTAGCCTTTCAATGATAATTATCATATGACCCCTGTGAGGTGGTAATTTATGTATACATCCCACTCTTTGGGCCGTAATCACTTTGAATTCAGAAATCACATCTCATACAGAAAAAGTGATCAATAAAATTTGGTTGAATGAATTTAGTATTGGTACAGCCCTTTTTTGTTTATTTTCTTTACTGTTGTGCCAAATAGAAAAGTTAGTATCATAAAAGTGGTCATTGATGAGATATTTTTAAGTCTTTTATTTTGTTAAAGACAGTTGAAAACTTCACATTACCTCATTTCTGATTCTGATGACCTTGTCAAATTATATCACTATGTAATTATTTTCTTATTTTGTGTCTTCCATGATACTTTATGCTAGGTACTGTCCTAGGCACAGAAGATGAAAGCATAAAACAGGATTCTTTAAGGAACGCATAGACTAACAGAGAAGACAGTAGTGTGACTGAGGTGCTTTGTCAGCTTATGCATGAGATATAGTGGAGACACAAGATGGAGAGTACACGGGAAAGAGGTTTAAGAAATCTTCATGGAAGATGTGACACTGTGTTTCAGTTCATTTCAATGTTATATACGGTCCTGCCTCTAGATTACTTATAGTACCTGACATAATGCCACATATCACTTCATTCATATGGATTCAGTGTGATTCTTCATGCATGACAAGTTTGCTTTGCTTTATGAAACTTTGTGAAACTTCCTTTTTCAGTTAAATTTTTATTTTATATTCAAGTGTTACATGTGCAGGTTTATTACAACAATATATTGTGTGATGCTGACTTGTGAGTTTCTATTGATTCTGTCACCCAGCTAGTGAACACGGTACCCAATAGGAAGTTTTTCACCCTTTCCCCCGCTCCCTCACTCTCTCATTTGGTGATCCCTAGTGTCTATTGTTTCCAACTTTATGTGCATGTGTACCCATGGTTTAGCTCCCACTTATAAGTAAGAGCATGCAATATTTGGTTTTCTGTTTCTTCATTAATTTGCTTGGGATAATGGCCTCCAGCTGCATCCATGTTGCTGCAAAGAACATGATTTCATTCTTTTTTATGGCTGTCTGGTATTCTATGGTGTATATGTACCACATTTTCTTTCTCCAATACACCATTTATGGGCACCTAGGTTGTTGCCATATCTTTGCTATTGTGAATAGTGCTATGATGAAGATACGGGTTTATGTGTCTTTTTGGTGGAACAATTTATTTTCCTTTGAGTATACAGCCAGTAATGGGATTGCTGGATGGAATGGTAGTTCTATTTCTCATGTGAAATTATTTTTTCCTGAGCATTTTCTAGATGTAGAAGGTTGGATCTCTAGATGCAGAACCCAGGGATATGGAGGGCTCATCCGTACATGTACTGAAATGCATATTATGGGTCAAGGACTGCCCAAAGCTCTGAGAAGACAGAGATGGATAAACAAGCTATGAGTAGCAGAGTACAGAGTAAAAAGTATAAAATTGTAGATAAAGCCAGGAGTGGTGCCTCATGCCTGTAATCCTAGCACATTGGGAGCTGAAGGAGGGAGGGCCACTTGAGACCAGTGGTTCTAGACCAGCTGGGCAACATAGCAAGACCATGTCTGTATGAAAATAAAAAATAAAATTAGCTGAGCATGGCGTTGCATGCCTGTTGTCCTAGCTACATGGGAGGCTGAGGCAGGAGGATCTCATGAGCTCAGGAGTTTGAGGCTCCAGTGAGCTACAATTGCATCACTATAGTCCAGCCTGGGCCACAAAGCAATACCCTGTCTCTAAAAAAAAAATTAATAACATAAAATAAAACTGGGAATGGTCTAAGGGCAGGGAATGCTGAGGGACAGGGAAATGCTTTGCAAGAAGAAAGAGTGGTGCTGAGCAAAGGGTTAATGGTATAAAACAGAATCAGGCATCTGCATCTTTAGGCACAAATGGCACATAGGATTCTCACAACTAAAACACAGGATGCTAGCTTGTCTGATGATAGAAGAGGCTGTAAAAGCAGCCAGAGTCTGAGTGAAAAAAGGCTTTATATAAACTATAGTATTGTTAGAACTTGGTCTCACGGCAGTAAGAAGACAGGGAAGAGCTTTGATGGTGAAAATGTGATTGGGTATGTGTTTTAGAAAAGTTACTCTGGTAGGTATGAATACTCCGGTTTACTAGTTATGACAATAAAATATGAGAGAGCCAGATGTTCTAGATGTACCTTTTCAAAAAAAGCAAGAACATTCTCCAGAAAACATCTTTCTTTTTTCTTAAAAAAAGAAAACAAAAAAACGGGATACATGTGCAGAACGTGCAGGTTTGTTACACAGGTATATGTATGCTATGGTGGTTTGCTGCACCTATTGACCCATCCTCTAGGTTCCCTCCCCTCACCCCCTACCCCCCAACAGGCCCTGGTGTGTGTCATTCCCTTGTCTGTGTCCATGTGTTCTTATTGTTCAACTCCCAACTATGAGTGAGAACATGTGGTGTTTGGTTTTCTGTTCCTGTGTTAGTTTGCTGAGGATGATGGCTTCCAGCTTCATCCATGCCCTGCAAAATAAATGTTCTCTTTTTTATGGCTGCATAGTATTCCATGGTGTATATGGGCCACATTTTCTTTATCCAGTCTATCACTGATGGGCATTTGGGTTGGTTTCAAGTCTTTGCTACTGTAAATAGTGCTGCAATAAACATATGTGTGCATGTGTCTTTACAGTAGAATGATTTATATTACTTTGGGTATGTACCCAGTAATGGGATTGCTGGGTCAAATGGTATCTCTGGTTCTAGATCCTTGAGGAATCACCATACTGTTTTCCACAATGGTCGAACTAATTTACAGTCCCACCAACAATGTAAAAGTGTTCCGATTTCTCTACAGCCTTGCCAGCATCTATTGTTTCCTGACTTTTTAATAATCACCATTCTGACTGGCATGAGATGGTATCTCATTGTGGTTTTGATTTGCATTTCTCTGATGGTCAGTGATGTTGAGCTTTTTTTTTTTTTTTTTTTTTTTTTGAGACAGAGTCTCGCTCTTTCACGCCCAGGCTGGAGTGCAGTGGCGCTATCTAGGCTCACTGCAAGCTCCGCCTCCTGGGTTCACACCATTCTCCTGCCTCAGCCTCCCCAGTAGCTGGGACTACAGGCGCCCGGATGTTGAGCTTTTTTTCACATGTTTGTTGGCATGTAAACGTCTTCTTTTGAGAAGTGTCTGTTCATATCCTTTGCCCACTTTTTGATGAGGTTGTTTTTTTCTTGTAAATTTGTTTAAATTCCTTGTAAATTCTGGGTATTAGACCTTTGTCAGATGGGTAGATTGCAAAAATTTTCTCCCATTCTGTAGGTTTCCTGTTCATTCTGATGGTAGTTTCTTTTGCTGTGCAGAAACCCTTTAGTTTAATTAGATCCCAGTTGTAAATTTTGGCTTTTGTTGCAATTGCTTTTGCTGTTTTTTTTTTTCATAAAGTCTGGCTAGCCATATGCAGAAAACTGAAATTGGACCCCTTCCTTACACCTTATACAAAAATTAACTCAGGATGGATTAAAGACTTAAATGTAAACCCCAAACCATAAAAATCCTAGAAGAAAACCTAGGCAATACCATTCAGGATATAGGCATGGGCAGAAAATATTAGTAATTATGCATAAAGAAAATAAACAAGAATTGCATAGAACCATAGAAAGGGCTAAAAACTGTGTAAGTAAAATTTTTTTGTCCAATAGTAAAGTGTATAAATGTATTTTAATAAAAAATACTTCATGCATTTGTACATATAAGTATACATAATACATATATATGTATATACATATGGGAATGTATTTTTATACATATGCAGGTTTGTGTGTGTATAATTTAATCAGGCATTCTCATATTAAGGAAAAGTGATTAGGAAGCATATATTAAGTGTTATGCCACAGGCTCTGAATGCAATTATTGGAAAATTCTCTTTGAATAACTTCTCATTCTCTGGATAATAATATAACTGCCACAATATAGAATTATATATATGTGTATATATATGGATTAATAAACTGTCAACACCAATATAACCACTAAACTTGGTGAATGCATTTTAAAGGAAAGAAATGCCTTGAAACCTTGGGCTCTGTGAAAGTGCAGACCTATATCTGTCTCTCAAATGTATACATAAACATGTACATACCATATTGTATATGGTATATATAACATAATAGAGATTGTGTGTGTGTCCACACTTGTGCACACGTGACTAGGTGGCTGTGGGTGTGTTTCCACATTAAATGGAATGTGTAAGCACAGAATTCACACCTCCATGCTACTCTTCCCCTCATCTCAATAAACTACCAAGTTGTTAAAGACAAATTATAATTTTCTTGTTTCTTTTATCTTATTCACTTCTAAAACTCTAGCAACTCTTTCAACTTTATAGCTAGACTATATCTTGAACCCTTACCCTTTTTTCCACCATCATCACTTCTACCCCAGTTTAAACCAGGATGAGTTTAGTAGTTCCTGGATTATTGCAGTGGTCTCCTAACCGATCTTTCATACCCAGTCTTAACCACATCCCCTTTCAGAAAATTAATCCTCCACAAGGTGAAAAGAATGGCCTTTTTTAGAAAAGAAAAAAATTGTACAAAACTACAACCCTGCTTGAACACTTCTAAGACTTTCAGTTACACTTAGTTGCAATAACATCGAAACCATTTTTTGGCTCCTGCCCTCCTGGCTAACCTTGCCTGGCACCATCCCATCTAGCTTTCTTCCCACTTTATGATTGTTCCTCCTCTGTCTTCACGTCTGGTCTCTCTGCTCCTGCCACACTATCTATTCCCAGAGGATGTTAAACTCATGAAGTTCTGGAGCCTTTGCCCCAACTTCCTTCTGCATGAAATGTTTATTATCAGATATTTTATGGCAGCTTGCTTCTTATAATAAATGTCACCATCTCAAACACAGGTCTTTCCTATCTACCTAATATAAAATGGACATCCCTCAATAAAATATTTCCATTCTCCTTATAGCAATTGTCTGATATTTCTTATCTAATTATTTCTATTTTTTCTGCTTTTCTTCACTGGGAGAAAACACTAGTAGAGGAAGAATTTTTATCCATCTTGTTTAACACAATAGCCTGACATCCAAAACACGGTCTGGCACACAGTAGTTGCTTACTAAATGTAGTTGATTACATATTTTTGAATGGCCATTGGATATAGATGGTATTTCACAGTGAAAACACAAATGACCCTCTTTGGGGAATACCCATGAAGTGATCTGTTGGCCCCTTCCTAATTAAGCTTCCAGACTTTTAGCGTCACAGAAAGCAGGAGGAAACCATTAGAGCAGTGTCAGTAATGGTCTCTTTGCCCTTGGGTCAGGATGTTACAGAGAATGGGCTTAACCTAAAGACTTCCCACCTACGCTCCTGCTAATGGAAGATGTAATGTTTGATGTAAGAATTAAGCTGGGGATAATCACCAATTTTTGCCAGCCATAAGGCTTTTCAAAAATATTAGAGAATTGGGAGATGGATGACAAGAGAAGTGAGAAGCATTTATTTTATTACTTATGAAGCACTTGAGCTATTACTAAGCTCCATATACTCTACATTATGCTCAAAAAATACAGCAATCTGCTCTTCCCACCCTCTAGATGAAAGATGGGCCAAAATTGGCATCAAAACATGCAGCATCTTGAACTATGCTTCTTTTTAAGTTAATCAAAGTGTGTGGAAATGATCAAAGGGATAATACAAATAGAAAGTAATCATGACGTTGGTGATTGGAAGGTGTAACAAAGAGTTTGCCAATAGCTAACAAAGGGAACAGTAGCTAAAATGGTGTGCTTGTTTTCTTAAACAAGGAAACACATACAGACAAGAGGCTTTACTTAATGTTATTTGAGTTTCTCCTATTTTTGCAGCAGTCATAAAATCTTAGGGCAGGCCATGTGTATTTAGTGCTGGTCTTGAGAGCTGCAAGTCATCCTCATTCTAACTGTTTCACTCACAGTCAGGTCAGCAGATTTACTCCACTGACCTAACTGTGATCTTCTCTAAGGTCAGAACATATTGTCTATTCAGGCATTTCTCCAAAGAAGATATACAAATGGCCAAGAGGTATATGAAAAGGTGCTCAACATCACTTCAGAGAAATGTGAATTAAAACTACATTGGCTAGGATGGCTACTATAAAAAACAAACTAGCAAAGAAACAAATCAAACCAAAGATAAATGTTAGCAAGGATGTAGAGAAACTGGCACCCTTAAACACTGTTGGTGGGAATGTAGAATGGTGTAGCCTCCACAGAAAAGTTTGATGTTTCTCTCCAAATTAAAAAATACCATATGATTCAGCAATCCCACTTGTGGGTATAGATACAAAATAATTGAAATCAGGATCTCAAAAAGGTGTTTCTATCCCTTGTTAATTGCAGCATTGTTCACAGTAGCCAAGATATGGGAACAACACAACTGTCCATCAACAGATGAATAAAAATGTGGTATGTACATACAATGGAATATTATTTAGTCTTTGAAAAGAAAAAAAGTCTTGCTATTTGCAATAATATGGTTATGACTAGAGGACATTAATGGTAAGTGAAAAAAGACAGTCACAGAAGGACAAAAACAGAAGCATTCTACTTACATGAGGTACCTAAAATAGTCAAACTTAGAGATACAGAGAATAGAATGATAATCACCAGGGGATGAGGGCAAGGGATATGGGGAATTGTTCCTCAATGGTAGTAAAGTTTCTCTTCTCTAATAAGTCCTAGCGATCTGCTGTACACATAATACCTACAGTTAACAATATGGCATTGTGCACTTTAAAATACGCTAAGAGGATAGATGTCATGTTAAGTGATTTTGCAAAAACAACTAAAAATCAGACAAACTCACAAAAGAACACAAAATTTTTGGAGGTGACGGATATGCTTAGTACCATCTTTGTAGTGATGATTTCATGGGTGCGCATGCATATGTCCAAACTCATCAAGATGAATAAATTAAATGTGTGCAATTTTTTTGTATGTCAGTTGTACCTCAATAAAGCTTAAAAAACAGGAAACAAACAAGGTTGGGCACGGTGGCTCATGCCTGTAATCCCAGCACTTTGGGAGGCCGAGGCGCGTGGATCACTTGAGGTCAGGAGTTCAAGACCAGCCTGGCCAACATGGTGAAGCCCCATTTCTACCAAAAAATACAAAAAAATTAGCTGAGTGTGATGGCACATGTCTGTAGTTCCAGCTACTTGGGAGGCTGAGGTGGGAGAATCACTTGAACCCAGAAGGCAGAGACTGCAGTGAGCTGAGATCATGCCATTGCACTCCAACCTCAGCGACAGAGTGAAACCCTGTCTCAAACAACAACAGCAACAAAAATAGGAAACAAACGAAACAAAAGAATATTGTTTCTAAGCTAATTAGAGCTTAAAAGCTAAATAGATATAACAAATCCACTTAGCATCAGAATTGCTCCAAAAAAGGAAAAGGGGAATGGTTTCATGCCAGTTCTGAGCTGAATATTTGGTTTCCCGATAAGGCTGGATAAGCAAACTTTATTTAAGAGGCATACCCTGTAAAAATTTCAGCATAAGGAAAATGAATGGTCTCAATATAGGAGGTTTTGGAGTTTCCATGGGTTTAGATACTAGAAAACCTGCTGCCTCCACAGTTTCCACACCTTTTCCTCAGCAAAATGTTACACAATTGTGTTGAAGACACTTGTGGCCTCTAATGGCCAGATAATGGACCACAATAAAAGTTATGGGTCCCCAGCTGGGGTGAAGCTCATAATGGTTGGCAAGATCCATTATTTGACCATTAGGATCTACAGAAAAGGGAGACAATTGTCAACCAAAAAGAAAAAAATATGTCATTACATGTATTCCTTTTATTTGAGAAAAAAAATTCCAGTTCCCCATAGAGTGCGTGGCAATTTTCCTGCATATACAAGTTTCTCTATACCCATCCTGCATGTATTTTTAGAAAGGTTTCAATGTATAAATGCATTATGTCAACACAAGTTGATGGATAGTGATTGCGGCTTCACACTGGATTTCAAAGTAATTAATTACAATTTTCAGTGTTTTAAAAGAAATAGAGAACAACAATAAGAGAAAATATAAAGAATAGATTGGGTTCAGGTTAAATCTCTCTGTCCTCAATTCAAGTATGTTCCACAACACAACATTTGAACACCATCATATATTCTGGATATCTGTCCCCAGCTTTGGAAAGAGCCAAGACCTTTTCAATAACAATGGTGGTGAGTTATTATTCCAGTGTCTTAGTAATATTTCTTTAGAAATCAATAAATACATCTTTAGCCATTTCATTTTGCCTTTGGGAAGTATTGATATTTTAGTTGTTGTCTTCTAGTGAACATAATGGTACATAATATCTATATATATATATATATTTTTAAATATAATGCCTGCAATTCTTTTCTTTTGTCCCTTTCGCCTTTGGATGAGACTAAAGTCAAGGTAGAGTAATTCATGGTCTATTGTGTGTGCTTGGGATCGGGGAGGACGGCCACACTTTGTGAGCCTTAGGATCTATTAAAATCCTAAATTTTTATTTTTAGGAGTGATTGAGACTATCTATCTGAGACCTTTTCTTATTAAAGGAGAGTCTAGTCCTGATCCTAAGGTAGCTCCCCATTTTGAGGACTTGCATATTCAGCCTTGGTTACCTGATTAGAGAAGTACATGTTAATGTAGTTTGTTTAGAAATGTTAACATTCTATTTAAAAATGATATTCTGTAGCATAAGTAAATATTTCTAATACTTTTTATAGTTAAATGTACATGAATCTTTCCCTTTATGTCACATAAGAGATGAGTTTCTTTCTTTTTTTTTTTTTTTTTAAGAGGCAGGGTCTTGCTTTGTCACCTAGGCTGGAGTAAAGTGGCATGATCATAGCTCACTGTAGCCTGGAACTCCTGGGCTCAAATATCCTCCTGCCTCAGTCTCTGGCATAGCTATGACCACAGGCATGTGCCACCACTCCCTACTAACTAACTAAAAGAAAAAAATGTAGAGATATTGCCATGTTACCCATGCTTGCCTTGAACTCCTGGCCTTAAGCACCTCAGCCTCCCAAAGTGCTGGAATTACAAGTGTGAACAACTGCACCCAGCCAAGCTTCAGTTTTTAAAGAACCTGAATATTGGTTTGAAGACATCCAATGTGCTTAAAATTGCTATCATTATTTTTGAAAATCTTGATAAATGTTCTGTTTTAAATTTTTTTAAATTTTTATTTTGTATGGGTACATAATAGATGCATACATTTATGGGATATATGAGATATTTTGATACAGGCATACAATGTTTAATAGACACTTTAGGGTAAATGGGGCATCTGTCACCCCAAGAATTTATCATTTCTTATTTTATTGTTGAGTTCTTCATATTTTGTGTGGTAAATAAAATTTGCTCTAATATATTTACTTACTGATTTTTAAAAATATAGTGCATTTATTTTTTGAATGGAGTTATAACATTTTTGTTTTATAGTTTATTTTTTGCATTACATTTTTAATGGATTTTCATCATTTTATGTTCACAAAGTTTAGTTCTGGCTCCATGATATCACTGTAATCTTTTGGGGTTAGACAGTAAGAGGCTTATTGTTTTGGACATATAATAAGAAGGTTGACCACCTGTTAGATAATTTGAATTGCAGAAAAAGCATGGAATAGTAAAACAATACTACCAGTTCAACTTTTCTTAAATTTTTCAGGATCCAAGTCTTTTCATAAAGATCAGTTTTTATCACAGATATTGCATAAGGGTTTCAGATAGTACTGATAAACTCTGGTTTCTAGTGTGTTGTAGAGCAGAGTCTTAATTCTTCAAGTAAATCTGAAAAAAGCACCACAGACACCCTTTATAGAGTAGGCCACCATTTTGTATTCATATTTTAACTTGGTATAATAGTTCAGATTTATAAAGACAGAAGAGGATAGTTCTCTAGAGCAATTGGTTTGAGTTATCTTAGCAATGCTGGACCATGTATACTGTGAATTGTGTAATTGTTCATGCTGCTCACTTTCTCTTGTAGCCATATTTGTGGCTGGATTTTTAACTAGTGAGTATGATTTCATGTGTCTTTAAATGGTATCTGTAGCGTTTTTTATAAAAAAAAATCATTTTCATGATTTCGAGTCCAGGCCTGTAGTTATTACTATTGTATCCTTAGCATATAGAGCACTCATAGGCAGAAGGAGACAGAGAGAGAGAGAGAGAAAGAATGACTAGGAGGAAGGAAGATGAAGAGAAGAAGACAGGAAGGAAAGAAGAAAGGGATAAAATAGAGAAAGGAAGGGAGATAGGAGAAGAGGGAGGGAGGAAAGAAGGCAGGAACTCAGAACAAAAGAAAGAGAAATTATTTGTGTGTTTATACTATAAAACTGTGCTATCTATGTTGGTAGCCACTGGCCACACGTGGGGTATTGAACACTTGAAAGATGGTTAGCCCAAATGGAGCTGTGGTGTATGTAATACAATGTATTTTGAAGACTTAGTATGGGAAAATAATGTAAATATCTCATTAATTTTTATATGAATTATATGTTAAAATGATATTATTCTGAATACATTGGGTTATAGATTTTATGAAAGTTAGTTTTATCTGTTTTTTACTTTTTAAAAAGTGACTATTAGAATATGTAAAACGATGTGTGACTCAATTTATGACTTGTATTATATGTCTCTTAGCACTATTCTGTAACATCACAATAAGCTGGAGTTGCTTTTTCAATTTTTCAGAATGAATTTTCCTTTGACCTCATATTCTCTCTCTGAGTTAGCTGTAGACAAAGCTTATCTGTAGCAAAACCGAAGTTGGCAGGATCCCCCATCCCCACCCTCCCAATTCTTAGACTTTTTCATTTTGATAATTGTAACTCTTAATATAATCACAAAAACTGCTCTTCCAAATTCTCTGTTGAGAACCAGGCATTATAAGATGTCACCTCCAAAGGATATGGTCACATGGCACTCATGCTTTGGGAGAATATATCTAAGATATCTTAGTGCACATATACACCTCCAGTTTCATATACTTAAAAAAAAACTTGGTGAATTGTCTGTCTCTACCATAAATTAAGAGTAGAATACACAAAACTATCCTCTTTTCTAGAGAACAAACAAGCTGAGGATATTGTCTTCTATCTAATTTTTCTTAGCTTTATAAAAGCTTGGCTAGGATAGTCATGTAGAAAATTCTGGATGGATACATTTTTGAAACTTAGAAGATATTCTGTATGAATGTTTTCTGAATTGGAATTCTGAATTAGAATCTATGGCAATTTTATTGTAAAATGAATATATTTTCATTGATTTTGAGACATAACTGTCAGTATATTGTTCTGCAGTACTTAAATTATGAGGATAAGCATATTGGACTCAATAATGTGGCCTCCCTCTCCAGCTTCAATTATTTCATTTGCTTGGCCATTTAAATATGAGTGACTATTTATAAGTGGCTATTTCTGTGACTGTTGAAACATGGATCATTGAGAATGTCTCAAAGCAATTTATTTCCATATTTCACCTTGGGGCCCAACCCTTTCTGTCCTGGCTCCTACAAATGACAGTAGAAGTAATTCCCTGTAAGAGAAGGTGAAATTCCAAAGCCCCTTTGTCTTCTCCATAAAGCCCGTTGCCAGTGTCAGTGCATGAAATTATCACTATTAATGCAGTTCCTTGGGGGTGAAGGCCTTGTCTGCAGAGGGTCCAGGTAAATTGTTCCTGTTAGAGAATGAAGCCACTGTCAGTGGTCTTGGGGGAATATGGAGCATAGTCAGCTGAAGAACAGCACTTAGGTGAGAAGTAAAAGAAAACTCTTCCTTCTAGAATAAATTTCAAAGCACCAGAAAATGTTTTGCTAGTAATATAATATTTAATGTTTTCATGAATAAAATATTGGTTTGTAATATATTTTTTTAAAAAACGTGAACGTGATGACCAGTTTAAAATTCATGCATCTATTTTCCTCTGGAATGATCAGTGACTTCTGATTAGGATGACAAAAATGGGTTATAAGCCATGCACCTTTCTGCAGAATTGTTGTATATTAGAGGCCAAGATACCAGTAAAATTAGATTAAGGTTAAGGGAGGAATGTAAATTTTGTTAATAAGGTTTCCATATTTTAATTCAAATCCAAACACCCCGAGGGCCTATTGATGGTAATCCCATTTAATCTTGCAAAAAGCTTTTCTGGTATCAAGGGATCCAGATCGGTACTGCCTTTATTACTTGGAAAATGAAGAATTTTCTTAAATCTTCACCTCTAGCTAGTATAAACATAATAATAGAATTTTGATTATTTCTAACAAGCAAATATCATGTGATTATGTATCAACTCAAATGAGTATGTTCTATCAATGAATGTTATATAGAAATGTCAAATGCGTAAATCACAGAATCATCCATTCTACAACTTTGTGTTTAAAATGACTATACTTGCATCTATAACATTTATGCTTAATTTACTAACATGTGCCTTTTGAGGTGGTGAAAGCTCAAAATGCTTTGAAAGGACAACTTTAAAAAAAAAATTAAAACACATCATTGTGGTCCTTTGTAAATGAATGGACCTTTGTTAAATGACTCACTTTGGTAAATAACTTCTCCACTTTAGGGATACTTAGCCATCTGCTTCTCTCTCCTTTCATGTCTGTGTCTCTCTGCTTTCTTTCAACTCCATCTTTCCATTCACATAGTCCCACTTGGACCCTCATCATGATGTATCTCAAATTTTAACATATGCTTGTTCTCTTTTTCATGCATGCTGAATGGCATCCCTCTTGAGCTAGATGCTAAACCATTCTGTATTCATTTTCCTTGGAAGTTTACATATATATATATATAGAAAAATATATATATTTAAAAATATAAAATATATATGTATATTTCCTAAAGTCCCAAACGCTTAAATCTTTTTAAAAATATATTGCTATAATGGCATGTAAAGAATGAAAATTTTAGAGCCAGATAAATGCATGTATGCTCTAATTTCCTCCTTTCTTATCTAATCAAGACATCAATACCTACAATTGCTGCCCCCCATCATAGTTTCTTCTATCATTCCCATCAGCATAAAACATGTAATACTGACTTCATATCTTGAAAATGCTCTGGATGAGACACATACCTGCCAGGGTCCCTTACTAGATGAAAGCCCCATGATGCCAAGGTATTTATGTGTCTTATTCAGTACTATTTACCCAGCATTTAGAATACTGCTAACAGTGTCCTAGCATCTATTAAATTTTCAACAAATATTTGTCAAATGAATGAATGAATTAATGATATCTGGATCATAGCATAAGCTTAGTCAAAATCAGCTATTATGAAACTGACAATTTTTGAACATGATATTTGTTAAAAGTGACAAAATGATTCCAAACAACTGTACACAAAGGCTGTCTAAAAACATTATATGTATCATTGAAGTCTGGGAAACTGGTATGTACACATTTCAGTGGTTATCTGGTTTTATGTGTTTGGCATTTCTTTAAAATTCGACAGCAAAAAGTCTGCCATAGATTCTTAGGACTTTCTGTTTTACTTACCTCCCTATTATTGTTTAAATATGGTAGTGTTTAAATAAACTATAATTTCTAGCTATTTCTCTATAATTATAGGATATAAAAACAATAAGCACAAACTTTTATAAAGTTTTTCATCTAGCTAGAATATGTTAAAGTTTTAAAGAGCAAAATTGGCTCATTTCAATGATCATTTTGACTTAGGAAACAAATAGCATATGCGGCCATTGATTGACGGAAAATATAGGACACATGAACAATTCTAGCTCAATATATTCCAATGGTAACTTAACTTTAAAGCTTTCAAGCATTGGATAGAGCTGAAGGTCATTATCCTAAGCAAATTAATGCAGGAACAGAAAACCAAATACCACATGTTCTCATTTATAAGTGGAAGCTAAACATTGGGTACTCATGGACATAAGGATGGCAACAGTAGATGCTGGGGAGTATTAGGCGGGTGCAGGGAGAAAGGTTGAATAATTATTGGGTACTATGCTCAGTATCTGGATGACAGGATCAATTGTACCCCAAACCTCAACAGCACACAATATGCACCCAAATTTCATCGTGAATTATAGCTCCCATAATTCCCACGTGTTGTGGGAGGGACCTGGTGGGAGATAATTGAATTATGGGGCGGTTTCCCCCATACTGTCCTCATGGTAGTGAATAAGTCTCACGAGATCTGATGGTTCTATATTTCCCCTTTCCCTTGGTTCTCATTCTGTCTTGTCTGTCGCTGTATAAGACATGCCTTTGCTTCTCCTTTGCCTCCCACCATGATTGTGAGGCCTCCCCAGCCATGAGGAACTGTGAGTCCATTAAATCTCTTTTTCTTGATAAATTACCCAGTCTCAGGTATGTCTTTATTAGCAGTGTAAAGTAACTATTACACAAACCTATATGTGTACCTCTTGAATCTAAAATGAAAGTTGAAGTTATAAAAAATAAATAAAATTAAATTAATGTGTTATATACAGAAAAGAACTTTCTCTAAAAGAGAAATAAAAGCTAACAATGTAGAAAGTTTTGATTTTGTCCTTCCAATGCAATCACTGTGTGCTTGGTAATCTATGACAGATAATGTCATTGTAAACTAGATTTTAGTAAAACAACACAGTACAATTAACAACACTCCTGATTTTAGTGCATGCATCCTATCAAAACAAGTCCAATAAAACTAGAACAAAATCATCTTAAAATACAATTTGAGCATGCTATTTCACTGTCCACAAAACTTGATGTCTCTTCCTCATCTAGAGGATAAACAGCAAACAACTCCATACCCAGGAAATCATGTTCTTCTGCACTCTGACCCCAACCGGTCTTCATAGCTTTATTTTTGTCTAATCCCATATGCACACCCGGTGTGACAGCAGAGTGATTTACAGTGTGAACTCAAGTCAGGCAGAGCCAATTGAGAAACCACTAATTCCTAGAGTTGTGTGACTTTGGAGAGGTTTCTATTCAGCTTCCTGAGCCTCACTTCTCCTATCTTGGGTTAATCGTACCTATCTCACTGGATGGCTGTGAGGATTGTGGTTATGTCAAAACTCCACATCATCCCTGGCAGTCGGGAGTTTCCAATAATTTAAGGCACTATTATCATTCCTTAAGTGTGTCTTTTTTTTTTTTTTTTTTTTTTTTTGAGACAGGGTCTTGCTGTATCACCCAGGCTGGAGTACAGTGGTGTGATCTCAGCTCACAGCAACCTCTGCCTCCCGGATTCATGATCTTCCCACTTCAGTCTCCTGAGTAGCTGGACCTACAGGAATGCACCACCATGACCGGCTAATTTTTGTATTTTTTGTAGAGACAGGGTTTCACCACGTTGGCCAGGCCGGTCTCGAACTCCTGAGCTCAAGAGATCCTCCAGCCATGGCCTCACAAAGTGCTGGGATTACAAGAGGGAGCCACTGCATCCTGCCAAAGCATGTCCTTTTAAGTTCAGCCTCAGCATCTTTGTGCCCTTCCTTGGAACTCCCTGAAAAGTCCATTTTTCTGTCTACTCATCATTTAAGCTTCTCCTTCTATGTGAAGCCCTGAAAGCCTTCTTTGCAGGAGTACAATGATTGCTTGCTCTCTGAACTCACAGTTCTTATTTTCTGTATTATTCTTGTAAAAATGTATCGTCTTATATTACCTCTGATGGTCTTCTCTCATAGTTTATCTTGGTTAGCTGCTTAAGAAGCTGTGGATAGGAGCTAGAAGGAAATAAACGCATGATCAGACTAAGTGGATCCTACACTGTGTCCTTTGGAGCTTCCTTGGGAGACATCATGGTAGGATAAGGTGAAGTGCAGTGGTTTTTGGAGGATGTCAAGTAAATAAGGCTCTGAGTCTCATCCCCAATACTTATTAAAACAGCAATCTTTCAACTATTTCTTCATCATTACTGTTATTATCAAAACCCATCTTGTAAAATTAAATACTGAGATTCCAGTAAGAATTCACCAACAAAATAATTCCATTATTATATAAAATTTTTACAGTCATTTATCCAGTGCCACCTTCTAACATTTAATGGGGGACAAAGAGAAAACAATCAAGGTTGTGTACCTAGGATTGGCATTCGAACAACATTCTCAGAACTCCCGCTCTTTTGGTTTAAAGTTTGCCTGTTTATTCAACTAGATGATCAGAGGCCTTCAGGGCAGAAACCATTTATTAGATTTCCTTGTTTTCCTCCCAGTCTAGCTCAGAGCCTTAAATATAATCCTGAAGCCTATGTATAAGGGGACAATATGCAAATAGTGCAATTGAGAGCATTGGATTGTTCCAACCATAGCTCCTGTAGACTGAAATGACTTCAGCCAGAATAACATAACACACTGTATGTTAGTATAGTATGTTATGCTATATAGTAAGGAGTATTGTAAGGAATATATGTTATGCCATATAGTAAGGAATCCGCTGATAATGGGATTGAGCCTTTCAGGGAGCAGAGCTTAAACTTCAAAATATTAAGTTGCCAAAGGCTTAGGGGCTGTGGGTGGAGCGGCATTTTTCACACTCCCACTGAATCTGGAAAGAGCAGCTGTGGAGCATTGTCACTAGTATTAGACAGCAATGAGGGCATGATTGACTTCCAGCAGTTTTTGAAATCTGTGAAGTGCTAATGGGGACTGAAATAGGCAGAGTTAAGGAACCACATGAAATAACAAAGACTGAATAATCAAAGGGGAACCATATAGTTTCCATACACAGATGGAAAATTCTTTCTTACTGGTGTTTTACTTCTGCCACAGAAACTGATCGGTCCATTGTAAATAGCATGGATCAGTATTGAAACCAGGGTCCATTTCATTTTGGACCTTTTAGATGTACCTGAAAGGTCCATTGAAGTCAGCCTGGGAAAACCTCAGGTAAGGCCATCCCCAGTTTCTGCTTGCTGCCTTCAGAATTCCTCAGATAAAATTCCTGTTTATCTTGTCTCTGACCTTTGTGTTTCATCAAGACAACAGATTCATTATTTTCTTCCACCTCTAAATACCACAACTATAGGCAAGAGAGGTCTGATTCCTGTATCTTGCTCACCTCCAGGAAAGCTATGATGGTGTCTTCCCTTCCCTGGGATGTAACTGACTGAAGAGAATGACCCAATCAGTCTGGGCCATGGGCTAGAGAGTAGATGATGAAAACAGAGCAGCCAGTGACACACGATCTAGGAAAGATACTAAAATGTTGGCCTAGATCAAAAGAAGGACCAAAGAAAGTTTGATATAGGAAAAGAAGCCAGACTTGAGTTTACTCTTCTCTCTACTACTTACTAGCTAAACCCTGAGATCCCAGACAAATTGCTTCATCATTCTGAGCCTTCATTTTTTCACTTTTAAGAGTTATTTTCAGGAGTCAATGAAATGACCCAAGGAAGATGCCTAGAATCTGTAAGACACATAATGGGACTCCCACCTTTCCACACACTCTAGTCCCTCCTAATAATTCACGAAGGGCAGTTCTCAGGAAACACTGATACGCTACTCTTAATTATGTGCTGTTTGTAGTTGTTTTAAATATGTTTAACAAGTTGTACATATTTAATTCCACACAGAATATTCGGTTGTTTTCAACACATCTTACACATTTCTAAGTTAAAAGACCACCTCAATAGAATATTAGGTGCCTGAACAAGGATGACAAGAAAACATGGATTTTAGTGTGAGGCAGGGTTAGTTGGTTCCATGAGTTATTAGTTGTGTGATTTAGGGCATGCTTCAAAACATCTCTATGTTTTCTCACCTATAAAATGAGGAATGGTGATAGCAAAGCCTTTGGGTTGTAGTGTGGATTTAAGAAGATAAGGAATCCTTTCAAATAGAAAAACACAGTGTACTATATTTCATGGACTTATCCAGGATAATGCTATCCAGTAGAAAGGTGATGTATACCAATACAGGTCACATGTGCGATTTCAATTTTTCTAGTAGTCACATCAAAAAGTATTTAAAAAAAAAAAAGATGAAGTTAATTAAAAAATGGTTTTATTTAATCCAATACAGCAGGTTCATAATGTCATTTCAAAATGTAAAACATGTACAAGTATTAATAAGATACTGTGCATTCTTTTCTATATTCTTTGGAATTTGGTGTGTATTTTATCATTTTGGAGTAGTCACATTTCAAGTGGTTGATATTAATGGCTATTGTATTAGGCTATTCAGGTCTTGGAGATACCTAGATTTTGATTGTCTATTTTCCAATTAATTCATTTAAACTTTGCTGTCATTTTATTCCTAAGCAAGAATGATAATTAAAGTGCACACTTAAGTTGCATATAACATTCTGTAGGCAACATTACGGTACCTTTGACAGTTCCTTTAGGGAGCCCTACAGTTTTCTCAGAGCCATTCATTTGCCAAAACGACTCTTCAGGTCTGTCCCCAAGAACCAGACCCTGGATAAGGCTCTTCAAAGGCCACACGCTCTTTGAAGAGGAAGTAAAAATAACCAATTCTGTGATATGAATATTGTTTCTTTCTGAAGCACAGAATTTTTGGCAGCAATTTGTTCCTAATTCCTGTGAGTAAATTATTTTTTTGTGGACATGGTGAATGTCTGGTCAGGTCAGGACAAGAAAAAATATATTCCTCAACTTCATCAGATCCTACTTTGAGTCACTATCCTGCTGGCACAAGGGAGGCCTTTCCCTCAAAAGGTGAAGCCGACCCATGAACATCACTAACCCCATGGAGTGACATCGTAGGCAACTCATGAATGGAGAAATTATTTTGGAGGAACTTTGATTACTTTGTAAAATAATGTGTTAAGACCCTGTTACTTCAATATCATTTTATTTAAAACAAAGTGCAATTCAAGGTGACTTTTATGCTATTCTTTAACATTTTTTTTTTTAAAAAGGATCATCTGAAACTTGGGTAATTCAAACTCTATTGTTTTGGCTCCCTGAATTTCAAATTAAGGAGATCTTGCTATCAAGACCTGGCATTGTCCTTACTCACTGCGTTGTCTTTCACAGTTTTAGAAAAGCTGATTTTCTTTCTGGTTCTGATTTCCCTTTGATCTACAGATTCTACCACTGCCATCCTCATTCAGCTGGAGCAGAGTCCTCTCCATCCTTTCATTATGTGTAGATTATTTATTGGTCTGTAATTTTAGCCTCTATTTTCTCGGCAGTCAGAAGCAGCATCTTAGCTGGATCATCTCTTGCTCAGAAGGATGCTTAATGTAAATTTCTTATTTTTTGTGTGTGATACATAGGCAAGTCTTATATCGCACACCTGTCCTTGATTCAGAGGTCTGTGTTTATTCCCTAGGGCTATAAACATTTTAAATTCCTATATAGAAAGGTGGCTTTACTCTGGTCTCATAAATAGAGAAAGCCTGATTTTTCACTGTTATTTAAAGACAAGTCTCCCTTAACCTGGGCTTGATTGGAGACCCCACATTATTACCAGAATAATTTTTCTCCTGTTTCCTAACCTCCTTATTGTTTCCCTCCTTATTGTTTCTATTAATAAATCTATCTCCAGTCACTTACTTATATGAACACTGTCACGGGAACCCTGGTGTTGCTCCTATTAGCCTACCACCCAAGGCAACTCCTTGTGCAGAAATGATCCACAATGCCTGAGGGGAAGCATCTCGTGGCAAAAGTAGTTGAAGCCCCAGCCCTCCAGTCATGGTGCGCCAAGCAGCTGCCTCCTTACCCTAAGCAATGAATCTATTCATCATTCCAAAGCACTTGATTTAAATGTGAGTCAGACTAAAGAAGTATAGTTTTGTCCAGAAAGTTTTTCAATATGTGTGAGGTGAAGGAGCATTTAGCTTAGCAGTAACTCCTTGTGACATGGGAGTGGGCTATCATGCTGCTAGCTTTGCTAGTATTCATTCCTGGGACAGTACTGATATTATAAGACTTTGTGCACTTTTATCCATTTTTCTTGATATCAGTGGAATGGTGACAATTCATTAAGACCCAGAGTTGATCTCTAGGGATCTAGTTAGAAATTACAATTCCATTATAATTTGTGATTAATAACCAAGAAAGAAACATCACCCAGCAAAAGAAGACAATGTACTGTGTTTCTCCACTTTTTTTTTTTTTAGTTCCCTGTTTTAGCATACTTTCACTTCTCTGCAGCCAGTTAGTTCAGCTGGTATGGCTAACGAGGTCAAGGCGGCAGTTCGTTCTGTGTCTGCTGTTCAGCATTGCTGTGTTTCCAGGCCATAGGCGAACTCCTCAACGAGAGCCAGCTCACAAATGTGTGCTCTTGGTCACAAATAGTACTCCTCCAAGAAAGTGTGTCTGGATGTGGATCAAAGCAAAACCATTACCGCTATTTGGAAGAATGATATAGATGCATATGCGTGTCCATGGTAGATTAGTGGTATTCTAGTTATGAATTAAGGATTAAAAATTCTGTTCAAAATTGATGGCCTTTGTTTCAGTTATTTGATCTAAGCATATTACTTAATCTTTCTGGGCCTCAGTTCACCAAAGTCATGGCTTAAGTAATAGTTTTACACCATTTATTTTACAGACATATCAATATAGATGATATAGCTATAGGTTATTAGTTAAGAGAGCAAATTCTGGGGATAGTCTGTCTTGTTCAAATCCCATCTGCATTTCTAACTAGTTGACCAAGGGAAGCATTGCTTAATATCTCTTCCCTGGGGGTTCCTCATTTGCAAATAAGGGTAGTAATGAGGGACCTACCACATAGGGTTGTTTTAAAGATTAAATGAGATTATATATGTCAAGTTTATGGCACTGCTTGGTACATTGCAAAAGCTTATTTTGTGTTACCTATTTTAGCTATTATTAAACCATTATTTAAACTAGCTAACAGGCTGGTTTAAAGATCTTGAAGAAATATTAGAGTAGAACATTGGAAAAACTTTTATTTTATTTTATATTTTTAGTTTTGGAAAAACGTTTTCAAACCAATGTTATCAACATCATTTTTAATACAACAAGTAATTGCATTGATAGTCAACCCATATCTTTGGCAATAGTAACAAGAATCTATTTGTCATAATTGCATTTCAGTTTCATTTTAGACTAAAATAAGATAAGTACTATAGATTCTCTTTCAAAGTCCTATGACTCTGCTGGAAGAGAAACCAATCCCAGGTATCTCTTATGGTCTAGTGTTAGATATATGTTTTCTAAATGTAAAATCAATGTTTGAGTTTATTACACTGATCTGAGTCTGCCATGTCCTAAAATTTATTATTCCAAATCAGTGGCATTTATGTCTTTGCTATGGTGGTTGCTATTCAATACAGACATGCATTTCCTAGTTCCAAATGACAAAAACTGGACTCCACTATAGGTTTGTTTGTATTGTCATCCTGACAGTGTTCTGCCTTTGGAAAGGAATAATGAGATAATAGCTAAGTCAGAGTCAATGAAGATTTTATAGCATTGAGATAATCTTTCCTCAACTACATCAGGGTTTCTGCTCATTTTATAAATTTGGCTATATTCACAATATTGTAAAGGCATTATATCTTTTCCTAGTGCAATAAGAATATGCTTAAATAATTTACATTAATAAATGACCTCATAGTAATTTATCAGTTTTATTAAAGACTATCATCCAAATAAACTGTCTGCTCTTTTAATTCTTATGTTTTTTGAACTTATTTTTCTAATCTTTTTTTATTCAAAATGCTAAGTTTCAGATGTAGAACTGCCTTTTATAATGGAAGAGAGGCTATGGTACTAAGTAGCCATTGGCATTTGCATATTATTCAGGGCCTATTCTTAATCTATTGGACAAACATCGTTTATTAACATGGACTAGTGACTGATTTCTGTGAAAGAAATAAGTCTGTATCATTCTTTACCACCCCCACCCCTTCCAATAAGAAAAATTAGGTTCTCATTATTTGAATAATTTAAGCCCATCTCTCCAGTGCTTTTTGTCTAAAATAGTTCTCAGTTGGGGCAACACTGACCCCAAAGGACATTTGTCAATATCTAGAGACGTGATAAGATTGGCATGGAGGTGCCACTGGCATCTAGTGGGTAGAGGGGAACCTGGTAAAAATGCACAGGACAGTCCTTCACAACAAAGAAGCGTCATGATCTGGTCTAAAATGTCAGTAGCTTTCAGGTTGAGAAACCCTGGTATAAAATGTCCCAATGTCTCAGTTATGGAATTAAAACTAGAGTTTAGATTTCAAAACATTCAGATAGGTTTCCAAAATAGTTACTTCCTTTACCCTAAAAAAACTGGACATGTCTTGGCAAAAGTATTATTTGACACTGTGATAAAGATTTTTTTTTGAGACAGAATAATCCAAATTAAATAGAAATACATGGTATATATAATCTTTCTTCAAAGTGACTTTTTAATTATGAAAATTAGCTAAAAATTTAAAACTTTACATTTATAAAGTATCTTTTCATTAAAAATAATCTAAAGAATTTTTATTGTAGGACTTTTCTTAAGTCAATAACATCAGACAAATACAGAAAATAAACAGAATTTATTTTCTTTTTCTTTCAAAGTTCAATGCTTCTATCTTTTTAAACAAATGCATGCTGTTTAAAGACTGACAACTGGATCTTTTTATCTGATCTTTGAATACGATCACTTGAAATTTAAGAAAATGCAAGTTATATTGACTCAGAGAAACAGCTTATATCGTAGAAAAACACACATATACACAGACACAAATCAACAAAGAAACACAACATCCTCAAACCAGGCCTTCTAGAAAAAGTGTGTGTGTGTGTGTGTGTGTGTGTGTGTGTGTATGTATTACTTTGTAAACCTAACATAAAATACTTTCTTAGGCAATTTTCCATTGAGCATCCAAGTTGTGTCGAATGTTCCATTTCTAACTCTTAAGTCAATTTATGGGAGGGGTGTGTAAAAGCACTTTAGTGAAGAAAACCAGTGATTGCAATGCATCAAAGTTAAGCAGTAGTGGGGTTATCACTCCATGAAAAATCACATAAACATTTCACATATAAAATATTATTCATCAAGGCAAAACCCTCTAAGGGGTTGAGAGATAACAATAGTGTCATAAAATCTTTTTCTTTCTTTTGAAAAAACAAAACAATATATGCCACAACTGAGATAGAATCTGTGGTCATGTAGTAGGTATGACAATGAGGTAAGTCATGAGTATAACTGAGAAGAAAATTAGCAAATCTTAAATACCTGACTCTGCAATATCATTACCCATAAACTTGGCCTTTTTCTACCCTCTTTTCCCCAAAGACTGATGTCCCATATATGAACCGAGGGAAATGTGTGCTTTCTAACAGCTAAATCAACAAGGTCTCACATGAGCAGTGCTGTGCGGTGTGGTTGACTGATTTCATGAAAAACTAATCATGTATTCATCATTGAGATCAAACACTCTCCAAGTAATTATCATCCAAACCCAATCTGATAGGACCTGAAAAATGGCACTGCTGATATAATCAGAGGCTGAACGGAATAGTTCTCTTAGCTTTTGTAAACCTTGGTTTGGAAGGCACGAAACTGAAATTGTATTTTATAATTAAGAAAGGTAAAGTTGGCAGGCTGCAATCAATTATTTCAATCAATCATAACAATTTTAGATTGCCTGGGTAATTACTGGAACACATTTAAAGATTGACTTTTCATACATGGTCTTTGGAACTTTTTTTCATCTAAAAAAAACACAAAGAAATTTTTTAAATTAAAATATGAACCCTGTATGTATCCACTATAAAATGTGTCATATCATTTGCATAGCTTCCTTATTTTTAGCTGCGGTACTATTAGTTTTCATAAAGGGATGTTATTGTATTGAATTACATGTCATGGAAAAATGATTGTTTTCTGAAACCTTATTTTAGCTTTCTGTCTATGATTGTAAATTTAAATGAAGACAAATAATGTAGAATATTTAAATGCTTTACAAAATATTTCTGCATTACCACATGTGCTCCTTATGTCGCAGGTAACATACTTTTCATGTGTTATTTCATTTAATCCTCAAACAGGTTAATGAGAGAGATCAAGTTATAACTCCCATTTACAAAAGAGAGCCACAGGGGAGCTGATGTATTGCTCAAGGTTATATGTAATAAGGGGCAAAGGTGGGACATGGCCCCAGCCCAGTGAGTCTCAGCCTAAAGCAGGCCCCCTTGACCATGATTCTGTAGTGTTTCCTTGCTAGCCATTTGATCTTAGAGTAACAAATATTTGTTTTTTAAAAGAATTTTATATATGCCAGGGATTGAGTTATGCCCTTTATGTATCATCTATTGTTCCTAATTTCATCCTGACAAGGTTTTGAATTAGATGATATGTTGTTCATTTTACAAACAAGCCAGCAAACTTTGAGACATCAAGAAAATCGAAAGTCAGAAAGGGAAAGTATTAATATATGTTGCTGGGAATCAGGCCTGAGTTCAGAATCACAGCTCTAGTGATGGTGGCCTTGGGCAAGTTACTGCACCTCTGTAAAGCTCAGATTTTTAATCTGTGAAATGGTGATAATAATTATTTTCAGTTATGAAAAAGAGCTATTGTAGGTCACGGCTCTACTGCTACACCTACAAAGTGCAGAGAGCTTGTTAATTGACTTGTCTGGGGTTCAACAACCTGACACTGACAAATGTAAATATTTGTTTTACAAGTTGACTGGACTTCAGATATTAGCCTGAGAGGTCGGCAAAGCTTGGACTTCAGATATTACCCTGAGAGGTTGGCAAAGCTACTGCCACAATCATGCCATTCTTGTGGGTACAAGAAACATCACCAAACCCAGGTAGTGGGAGAGTGCCCTTTCCAATATATCCTGCCACCTCTCTGGAAAAATATGTATAACCGGAAGTTTAGCAAACCACGTTGCATTTTTCTATTCCCATATTACCATTTAAGAGGTGTTTAATCTATTGCATTATTGATTTTTAATCAATTCTAATATGGTAGAATTGCTTTATTATTGCTCCCTCCGTTTTTGCTCCTCTTCAGTGTAATTAACACTTCATGAAAAAACATGTTAATGAAATATTGGAAGAATTTTTATGAGATATATTTAATATATTATGTTTAAAATACAGATATGTTTCATAATATTAGTAATTGATTTTGTAAGTCTAAATATTCACTTTTTGTAATCCCTTTAAGATGCAACCACTGCAATTTTTTATATATTTTCTGACTTTCTGTACATTATTCCAGATTAAATGCAATTATACATTTCCTTAATCTAGAAAGTTTGCTTCATTTTCCATTGTTTTCTTTCATTTATTGTTAACACTAACCAAACTCTATTCTATGTCAACATTGAATTTTGAATTTCTTTATGAAATTCAACAGTATTCATTAAACATTTACTATTTGTCAAGCACATGGAAAGCACCTGATTTTTTTTTTTTTTTTTTTTTTTTTTTTTTTTACAGAACTGGAGTATAAAGAATTGGGAGTTCTTTCTAAGAATAAACCTCTTCACCAAAGTGAAACTCTATTCATTTAGATGAGATTTTACAAAATAGTTAGAAACTTGTCTTTTCAGTGGAGACAAATTTATTTCCTTAATGCTTCACTTAATTCAAGTCTACTGGTGAGAGAAAATCACTTATGCACAAACCTTTTAAGAATCACCACTGACAAATGAAAACATATGCATTCACACACAAAGTCTCTTAAAGTCAAGCCAGGCCTGTGGGGATGAGATCAATTCCACACATTTCACCTTAGGTCTTCTTTTATCTAAACGTTATTTTTGCCTTGTCACAAAATACACCGACAATTAACTGAGAAAGTCCTTTTCCTCACTGCATCATTTGTTAATGGTTCATATCTACATGGATCAAGGAACTCATTGATTTGTCTACCAGTTAGCTGCTAACACTTTTCTTTTTGTAGGCAGGATTTATACACTTGCCTACTTAGGAAAAGTAATTCCTAAGGCCACATTATATAAGTATGATTAGAAGTAATGTCCCTCAAGGGCAACATTGGTGTTGAATTTTTGGATTAGAAATTTTTTGATAAACCTGTTTAAGATGTAGCAATAATGTTAATGCATTAATAGCAAAAAGCACCATTTAGAATATTACCCTTCAAATATTTCTGAGCACAAAATGATGAATATTAATGAGTTAAAATAATTTCAATTGTCATGATAGAACGTATATTTTAAAATGCTGTTTTTTTCATTTTTCATATTTGATTTTTAAGCATGTCTTTTAAATTCCAGTTTTTCCCAGATTTCCTTTTAAATGGATATTTGTGGGTTTCAAAGTATCTGAAAACAGTCCAGACCTTATTAATTGTCTAAGTATTATCATTACTTTTAATAAATGTGACGTCGTGGTTGTTTCTTGACAGAACAGTACATCTAATGAGTAGCAGTAGCTGGTTTTATTTACATGTATTCATGATTCTACCTAACCACTATTTCATTCTCAAGTAATTTACATTGCTATATGACAATAAACAAAGGGCCCAAAAGAAACATTGAATGTGTTTGTAACTCAGAAATTTCAATAAAACTAAATCTATAGGCCACTTTAAGGATTAATTTTAGAAGGATACATATAGAAGAGTAATTTTACCTAAATTGTCCAAATGTTTGGCCTCTGAAATAATTGAACTACTTACATGTTCCATTATTTTTACATGTTTACATGTATAATGAAACTATATACATGTTTCAATATTTGAAAAAAGGGAATTACATGTTAGATGAGAAAATTTTATATACAGGATGATGGTGGCCGGTTTATTCTGGTGATATTTCAAAGTAAAAGCATTAGATTTTGGCTTTGAAAGTGATTCAGTAGATCACTGTCAGTTCTGTCTAACCTACAAAACAAGAAAAGTCAATGAATTTCTACAGCATTTGTGATGACAATTGCATGAATCCACTCCCCCCGCCTTTTTTTTTTTTTTTTTTTTTTGAGACTTGCTCTTGTTGCCCAGGCTGGAGTGCAATGGTGCAACCTCGGCTCACTGCAGCCTTCACCTCCTGGGTTCAAGAGATTCTCCTGCCTCAGCCTCCTGAGTAGCTGGGATTATAGGCATGCGCCACCACGCCTGGCAAATTTTGTATTTTTAGTAGATATGGGGTTTCTCCATGTTGATCAGGCTGGTCTCGAACTCCTAACCTCAGGTGATCCGCCCACCTCAGCCTCCCAGAGTGCTGGGATTACAGGTGTGAGCCACTATGCCCAGCTGAATCCATCCCTTTTAACTGGGCTTTGGGATGCTGAAAATATTTTGTGCAACCCTTCAGCATAGTATCATTTTTGTCCATTTAATCAAAAAAGTGAAATTCTTCTTGTTTAATGTAACACTCACCAACATGTGAAGATAAAAAGGTTGTTAGAACTCTTATCCCTATTATATTATGAGATTATAGGCTGAAGCATATTCACAAAAAGAAAATGTACAGAGTATGAGTGTTACGGGGACTACTTCAGTATTTATGCTGGTGTGTGCATGACCTTATAAATGCCTCATCTGTTTAGTTCTTTTGAATTACAGTGCAAGCCTTTCACTTCTTTCAATTCGCCTTCTGTTTTATTTTATTTTTATTTTTTGCTGGAGATCATTTAACACTGTGGCTCTGGTTATAGTAGAATAGCTGTGTTTTCTCTGTGGTGTTCCCAAGTGTTTCCTTTCATTACAGACATCTGCATAAGTGAAAACACAAGAGATTGCATCTAGGGCTGTGGGGGCCAACTACAAGTAAAACTAAGACAAACAATAAGCAAAGATTTAAAATCCTCATCTGTCAGAAGTAATACAAGTGGTAGATTATCCTCTGGGGTGAGTAAAAAAGCTCTTCAAGAACTATAAATGACAAAAAAATAAAAAAGCAGGAGAATCCTGTGGATATTGTTAAAATGGTAGAACCCCTAATGCAAATATGAGCAACAAAACGTGTTTGTATTACAAAGAAGGAATATATGGAAAATAAGGAAAGGGACAGGACTGCTGAGACAAAATGGTAAAATTGCAGGAGTCAGCCATGAAAGAGGCTTTAGAAAGCACGAGGGGAATAGGAGGTGCAAAAAAGCAAGAGACAAGGAAAAAACAAGCATCACTGTACTTTTATCTCCTTTGAATTTTAAACTAGGTCATCACCAAAATGACATAAAAAGGTAACGAGAGGTTTCCTCTTGGGGTTTGTAGAAATACTTTTTGTTTTATCAATTAATTAATTAATATTAATTATTTTTGCACTCTCTCAGAAATGACTTCTTAGGAAATAAAATATACACTCTTCACCAGAGTACTCTTAGAGACTTTTCCCTCTGTATATTTGACATCTTGCATTTCCAAGCCATCTTACTTTTTAAACCTCATTTCCAGGAGCCTGAGCTATTGTTAAAGCCACTCTGAAAAGACACACGCAGGAAAACAAAACTATGTCAAATGGGAAAAAAAATTATTAAAAACGGCCAGGCACAGTGGTTCACCCCTGTAATCCCAGCAGTTTGGGAAGCCGAGGCGGGCGGATTACGAGGTCAGGAGATTGAGACCATCCTGGCTAACAGGTGAAACCCCGTCTCTACTAAAAATACAAAAAAATTAGCCGGGCGTGGTGATGGGTGCCTGTAGTCCCAGCTCCTCGGGAGGCTGAGGCAGGAGAATGGCGTGAACCCAAGAGGTGGAGCTTGCAGTGAGCTGAGATCGTGCCACTGCACTCCAGCCTGGGCAACAGAGCGAGACTTCGTCTCAAAAAAAAAAAAAAAAGAAAAAAGAAATTAATAAAAACAACTTTCTTCACTGGGCACGGTGACTCCCACCTGTAATCCCAATCCCAGCATTTTGTCAGGCCATATCAGGTGGTTAGCCCGAGGTCATGAGTTTGAGACCAGGCTGGCCAACATGGTGAAGCCCCGTCTCTATTAAAAATACAAAAATAGCCGGTCATGGTGGTGGGTGCCTGTAATCCCAGCTATTCAGGAGGCTGATGCAGGAGAATTGCTTGAACCCAGGAGGCGGAGGTTGCAGTGAGCCGATATTGTGCCACTGCACTCCAGTCTGGGCGACAGCACAAGATTCTGTTTCAAAAAAATAAACAAACAAAACAAACAAAAAAACACTTTCCTGTAGCAAACAGTGAGTAAATTTTTAGCCTGTGAGTATTCACTCTAATCATCTGATGACATTTTAGTTGAAACTCTATGGAGATTTTTACTTTTCATGGATGCCAGCTGGGAATAGTAAGTCCATTCCATTTGTAGAATCATTCCATTAAATTACCTTTTAGGCTAGGTGAAACAGGATGTGAGTAAATTTTAAAGATTATTCATATTGGTTTTGCAGAATAGCTCAGGGAGGGGTTTTCATGCTGGGATCTTGAATAGCATTATTTCTGTCTACTGGGGCTTCCTTATCCATTTATTTACCACCTTTTAAAACTGTATCTTAATTTAAAAGCTGTCATTACAAACTGGAAAACAAGATGAATAAATCAACCCATCAACACATATTGCCAGACACAGCAGAACATGTGAAGACCTATGTAAAATAAATAGAAACAGAGAAGTCCACATGACACTAGAAAGAGTTCATTATTCTTTGGAGCTGTTGAAAAAAAATCAATATAAATCACTTGTTTTCATGGCAAGAACCACGTGTATTGTATTTAGTACTCACCAGAGTAATGCTCAACAGTCTTAACTGAATTGCTTTCACATTTGATTTTAGCACTAGCTTGCCAAAACACAAACCAAAAAAAGACACCCTTCCTCCCAAAATCAATCAATCAATCAATCTAGCTAGCTAGCTAGCTATCTAGCTATCTCTTCTGTCTTTTTATCTATATATTGGTAGCTTTTAGTTGCCTCTTAAGTGGTAGGTACCAAAATAATATAGATATGACTTATTGGTAAAAATAGAAAGTTGTCCCTTCAGATGTTATGACTTCTGGCTTCCAGACCTTTATGTTCACCTCAGTAGGCATAACCCTTCAATAAAATTCTCTGCTAAGGGAATCTCAATTCAAAACTGTCAAAGCTTTTAGATCATCTGCACACAAAGTCATAGTCTTTCACTGGTTTACATTAAATATTATCTGTGACTAAGTGAAGGAAATAATACATACAGTGCTCCGTTTCCAAGACAAAATGCCTTAAATTGGCTTAGGTCAGCAAACTAGTCAGAGAAAACAGGATGTACTAGGCCCTGCTTGGATAGCCAATGCCTGCTTGTCAGCCTTAGTTGCCCTCACCTGAACCAAAGAAGTTTAGTCTAAAATGAAAGTTTATCAGCCTGCAAAATAGCTCCCTTTGTCTGTTCTTATCAGCTTGCCCAGCTACTTAGGTCATAAGTCAAATACTTGAAGAGCCCCTGAGCTAACTAGGATTGTAATGCATTGTGGGCTGCAACAAAATGCAGCAAGACATTCCCCCAGAAAACCATCTGAAGCCCCTACCCAACCAACAATAGGCGATGTCCGGGAAAATTGTAACCCGATAGTAGTCAGCCTATAAGGAACTGGGGGAGGGACCTGAGCAGTAGGGGATAAACTGCTTGTTAAAACTGTGCTGGGTGTGCTACTAAACACCTACCCTTGCAAGACCATCATTAAAGTCTCACTTTCGCTGTTCTCTGGTCTGAGTCCATTTTTGGGTTTGGACGGGTGAGTTTGTTTTTCACAACCCGATGGCCCACACGGGGATCTCTGTGCCTGCGTGGAGTGAAGCTCCGACTGAGAGGGGAGATGCATCCCACTTGGTTTATGTGGCCTGCTCTCTCTGGAAGTCCCGGCTCCCCACAAAAGCCATAGACAAACCCGAAACTGTTATTCGGGAGACAACGGAAGTGACACAGGGAGAAAAGCAGGCACTGCAGTAACCAGGCAACCTCATGCACTAGCCAAGGTAGGAAAATTGGACTGTATGTACTGCCTTGGTGGTTGGACATTTTTGGAGGACTCAGGATGTGCAAGAAACCGCCAGTCAGGGAGGTTGAATACAAAGAGGTGTGCAAGAAATCTCCAGTAAGGGAGTTAAGTACAGAGGGTAAAGCTCAGATACAGAGACTAACTGAAAATGGGAACCAGAAATTCTAGGTCTAGGGAACAAAAGAAAGAGGGAACTAAAAAGACCCCTTGTGACATTCTCCCAGATAGTCCACTGGGGAGAAATGTTGCAGGTTTGAAGGGATAATCCTCAAACCAGGGACAAGGAAAAGCAAAAGATAATAAAGTATTGCGTTTTATCTGGCCCAAAGAGCCCATTTGTCAGCCTTCAGTCTTTCAGCCTAAGTTTGGCTCAGATGAGGTATGCCAAGCTTTAATTCTCTATGTGAATAATAAAACCCCATTCTCATAAGAGGAGGTGAGTTATGCTTTGTTGGATTGGTGGATTAACTCCCATGTTCCCCCTTAAAAAGGAAGAAAAGAGCATAGTAAAGCGCCTTCGCCCAGTGAAAAGCCCTGGAATCCCCTAACACGCTTGCCCCCATACATCTCAGAAA
The DNA here is from genome assembly GCF_028858775.2 of Pan troglodytes. Classification (NCBI taxonomy): domain Eukaryota; kingdom Metazoa; phylum Chordata; class Mammalia; order Primates; family Hominidae; genus Pan; species Pan troglodytes. The sequence continues at coordinate 84,109,901 of NC_072412.2, read as the reverse complement.
GTAGGGGCCAGGAAGATCAAGGGGCAACAAGAAGGCCAAAGGAAGAGAAATACGGGGCTTGTGAAGGAGCTAAACCCAATGCTTCCCTAAATCCTTATCCAAAATTTAGGAAATAATTAGAGCAATGTAAGAAGAACATTAAGAATTTCCCTATTGCTTCTAAACAGCAGATATCTAACAGGTACCCTCTTAGAGAAGTCCCCATGAGGGGTTGGATTTGTGAGTGCACCTCTAACAAGTACTGAGGTTAGGAATTTTAAAAAAGAAATGAGGCCACTCTTGAAATTCTCTCAGATTAGCAAAGCAGCTAGATCAATTTTTAGGACTCAGTTTTTATACTTCGGCTAAGATAATGTCAATCATGAATATTTTGTTTACTGGGAAAGAGAGGGGAATGATTAGAAGGGCAGCCATGAACAACTGGGAGAGATAGCATCCTCCCGGGCAAGGAATCTTGCCAGCTGAGCAGAAATTCCCAGTTTGCAATCCCTGAAGTAGAGAGAGATCTGCTGAGGAGAAGTCTGCCAAGATGCTTTGAGGTGAGATATATGGAAGCTCTGTATCCCAGAGCCAGGCTGGGCTGGGGGAGGATCCTTGCAGCTGAAGAGGAGGAAAAGCCACTTAGTCCCCTCCCAGAGCTGGACAAACCAGAGACCCTTTGCAGTTGCCGGGTCACCAGCAGGGGTGGCATGGAATAGAAACAGTGCAGCTCTTGGCCTTCCAGAGAGATGGATGGTGCCTTCGAAGCAAAGAAAGAGGAAGGGAGGGCAGAGCCAGGGATGCCTTTGCTGATAAGAGTGCCCATCAGGGAAGGTGCCACAGGCTGGCAGCTCTTCAGAACAGCAGTTCTTGGCCCAGAGTCAGACCCAGCAGAGCTGGGCTAAAGGCATCCTGGGAGGCCAGCTGGTCAGTCCCTTGCCTCCCCAAATTCCTCCTGGGGTCAGTGGGCCCGGGGAAGGTGCCTAACCTAAATCCAGCCAGTTTCTTATGGAAAGGAGAGAATAAAAAGGCACCAAACCATAACTTAAAATATCATAGAATATCAAACTAAAGTTAGATCAAACCTTAAAGAAACTCCACTACATAATGGGAATCGGGCAGTTTGTGGATGGGTCATCCCAAGTGATAGATGGTAAAAAAACACAATGATTATGCTGTTGTTAATAAAAACAAACAATCCTTATGTAAAAAAGATAAATTACCCAATAACTGGTCAGCCCAAACCTGTAAATTATATGCTCTTAACCAGGCCCTAAAGCTCCTAGAAGGCCAAGAAGTCACTACATATACTAATTCCAAATATGCCTATGGAATAATACACACCTTTGGAAAAATCTGGACAAAGCAGGGCCTAATAAATAGCAGGTGGAAAGAATTGGTACATGGGAAACTGGTCAAACAAGTTTTTAAAAAGCCTCTTGCTTCCAGCAGTGATAGCCATAGTTCCATGTAAATGGCCATCAAAAAGGAAACACTATAGAAGCTGTAGGAAACAGGCTTGTGGATAAAGCTGCTAAGCAAGCCTCCCTGGAGGAAAAAGTTAAATTGTTTAAACTAATCCAAAACATCCCTAAGGTGGTATTAAAACCCCAATTTTCTAAAGAGGAGGAGGAAAAGCTGGGCAAGGTAGGGGCCACTCAAACTGAGGACAGGAGATGGGTGCTCCCTAATGGAAGAAAAATAATAAGCAAACCCATAATAAGAGAACTAATGTCCATACTGCATAAGGGAAGTCATTGGGGTCCCCAAGCCATGTGTGATGCAATAGTCAAGAACTATGAGTGTATAGAGATTTATACCCTTGCTAAACAAGTGTGCGGGGATTGAGTAACCTGCCAGAGAATAAACAAAAAGGTAGTTAGAAAACAGACTACCTAAGGAAGACCTCCTGGGTTAAGGCCATTTCAAAGCATTCCCGTATTTAGGCAGGACTATTGACCTTCCTACTATGAAAACCAAAAAGCAATTTTGAAGAGATAATATACTGGCCATATCCTCCACCCTGTCATCCCTTAGGTTAAAAGAACTTCTAACTCAAACCCCGCCTCTTAAGTTCAAGTTTACCATTTCCAGCCTGGTGATAAGCTCCACCCAAGCTGGGAAGGTCCCCATCAAGTGCTCCTAATCACTGAAACGGCCGTCTGAACAGCTGAACCGGGGGTGGACACATGACACTCGGGTCAAGAGACTGGTAAAAGAACCCCCAGAAGGAAGGGAAAAGGGTAAATGGAGAGTGTATAAATCAGGTAAGGAACCCTTAATGCTAACTCTAAGGAAAACCTAAGAGGAAGCTATGAGCAGGCTCTGTCACTGGGGGTAAATATGCTTAGGATGAATCCTAACACAAGGTGTGAAAGGAGACCTAAGTACTGGATAGGGCCCAGTATTAGGGGTGAAAAGTAGGGAATATCGAATCAAACCAATAGTCAACACAGCTAAGACCTCCTTCTGCTCCAAACTATAAAATTTAATGCTTGCCAAGTCTTACCTTGTGGAAATTTAGAGAACTAAAGGCAGTTGTCACAAGCAAACAAATATCTACATCCTAAAACAGACCGTTATTTGACCCTCTCAGAAAAGCCCTGTGCTAGCTGGAATCAGGTCTGGTGGACCACACAATATCGAGGCTGGGTGAGTCATTCTTCCAAAAACAAACCCTTAAAGAATCAAATATGAGGGCCCCATGGCACTTAACTATAGAAATTTAGAATGCAATCCTATATTAATTACTGTAAACAACCCAGCTACTCTAGACCAGGAACCTTGGAGGTATGTATTAGGAATAGGTATCTCAGGAAGGAATTCCTCCAGTGGGACAGTTAGCTTTTAGACTGGTTACCAACTCCACCCCAAGCACACCAGGATTACTGTAACTCCCAGTCCCACTACTTCTTTAACCCACCATACAATGACCTGAAGAAAGTAAAAATAATTAAGGTAACTAACTTGAGGCAAACTTTAGAAATTAAGACTGGATATGGGGATATAAATGCCTGGGTTAAATGGGTCAAATTTTCTGTACTAGCTCTTGATAAGAGTGACTGTTATGCATGCTCTGCTGGGCAGACTCAGACACAGGTAGTTCTATTTCCCCTAGAATGTGATACCCATCCCAAAGGAATATGTTGCATGTTGGCTCTATAACAGGACAGGGATGCATGGGGAAATAAAACCTGCAAAAGTCTATTATTGCTCTTTCCCACCTTGCGAAGGTCAGATCCTAAAGCAATCCCCTTGTTCTCCACAGAGAATATGAACCACTCCTCTTGCCTCTTTTGGCAGGGAGCAAAGTTCAATAGGCCCGTGGGAAAACTCTCAACTTGTATCCACATTTTAAACGTTGCTGGTGAGTCAAACAAAGGCAACTACTTGGTTCTTCATATACCCTGGGCTAATGTCTGGTGGTATTGTGGGAAGAGGAGCCTCTGTGACCTGTCACTGTCCAACCGGACAGGGACTTGTGCCTTAGTTCAATTGGCCATTCTATTCACCTTGGCATTCCATAAGATCCCCCAAAATCCACATGGCTACCAAAGCTGGAGAAATCTAACAAATTCTTTTAACCCCAACATTTATGTTAACTCAATAGATGTCCCTAAAGGAGTGCCTAATAAGTGTAAGAACCAAAGGGCACAAAAATAAATGTGGAAATGGGACCAATAGGGGTCAAATAAAAAAAAGACGAGGGAATTGAAGGAAATAATATATACAATGGTCCATTTCCAAGACAAAGTGCCTTCAGTCAGCTTAGGTCAGCAAACTACCAGAAAAAACAGAATATACTAGGCTCCTGCTTGGATAGCCAAAGCCTGCTTGTCAGCCTTAGTTGCCCTCACCCAAACCAAAAAAGTTTAGTTTAAAATGAAAGTTTACTAGTTTGCAAAATAGCTTGCTTTGTCTGATCTTATCAGCCTGCCCAGCTACTTAGGTCATAAGTCAAATACTTGAAGAGCCCCCTAGTTAACTAGGATTGCAATGTATTGTGGGCTGCAACAAAATACAGCAAAACAACCCTGAAAAAAACATCTAAAGACCCTACCCAACAATCAATAGGCGAAGTCCGGGAAAATTGTAACCTCATAGTACTCAGCCTATAAAGAACCTGGGGAGGGACCTGCACAGTAGGGGATAAATTGCTTGTTAAAACTGTGCTGTGTGTGCCTGCCAGTCAAACATCCAATCGGCCTCAGCAGATTCTCCTGCCTCAGCCTCCCGAGTAGCTGGGATTGTGCCACCATGACAAATTTTTGTATTTTTAGTAGAGACAGGGTTTCACCATGTTGGCCAGACTGGTCTCAAACTCCTGATCTCAGGTCATCTGCCTGCCTTGGCCTCTCAAATTGCTGGAATTACAGGCACGAGCCACTGTGCCTGGCGTTAATTCCCTTTTAAAAATAACAATAATTTATTTTATGACCTATGACCATTTCAAATGGTCTGAAAAAGTGAGACAGATTGGTGCCCATTGATAGTTTGGCCATAATTCACCCACCCCACTTTTTTTCCCCAGGCCACAAATTGAACCTAAAACCCATTTCTTGTTGCTCTTCACTTTATTTAAATCAAAGACAGTTTCAGGAGCTCATGCCCCATTTAACTGTTACCCTTTACTTTTTAAGTAGCAATCTAGACACTTTAAAAAAATGCTCATATTAGTTTTTTTCCAAAATCATCTTTCTGCATTTCACAAAACAGACCAAGTTAAATGAAATCCTGTACCCCTAGTGATTCAGGTGTTAAAAAAGGAGGTAGCTAAAATTTTAATCCCTAGCTGCTAGTTTATAAATAAATAAACATGGATTTGCCCTACACAAAGGAAATGTGCTGGAGGATTATGATGGCAGACTTTCTTCCTTCCTTCCTTTCTCCCTTCCTCCCTTCCTCCCTTCCTGCCTTCCTTTCTCCCTCCCTCTCTCCCTCCCCCCCCCCCCCTTTCTTTCTTTCTTCTTTTTTGATGGAGTCTTGCTTTGTCACCAGGCTGGAGTGCAGTGGCGTGATCTTGGCTCACTGCAACCTCTACCTCCTGGGTTCGAGCGATTCTGCTGCCTCAGGCTTTCGAGTAGCTGGGATTACAGGCCCAACTAATTTTTATATTTTTAGTAGAGACGGGGTTTCACCATGTTGACCAGGATTGTCTTGATCTCTTGACCTTGTGATCTGCCCGCCTTGGCCTCCCAAAGTGGTGGGATTACAGGCGTGAGCCACCACGCCTCTCTTTTTCTTTTCCTTCTTTCTTTTTTCTTTCTTTCTTCTTTCTTTCTTTCTTTCTTTCTTTCTTCTTTCTTTCTTTCCTTCCTTTCTCTCTCTTTCTTTCTTTTCCTTTCTTTCTCTTTCTCTCTCTCCCTCCCTCCTTCCCTTCCTCTCTTCCTTCCCTCCCCTCCCCTCCCTTCCCTTCCCTTCTCTCCCCTTCCCCTTCCAATTCCTTCCTTCCTTCCTGTTTCTTTTTTCCTCTTTCCTTCTTTCTTTCTCTTTCTTCCTCCATCTCCTTCATCCATGTCTCCCTCTCTCACTCTCTCTCATTTCTCTCTCTTCCTTCCTGTTAACTTCTTTGCTGAATTAACTTAATTTACAGTGATAGGGATAGGAAGGAGTTACAGAGGAAGTAACTGTAGCTGGGCAGGTTAGAATACAGATATTTTCTATGAATATGCAAAACAGAAAAGGGGACCATAATTTCCCAACTGTTGTCAGGGCCAAGATGAGAGAAAGAATAGCCAGGCTGGCCATATGTGTAGCATGAGCTAGGACCCAGACATCAGGTTATTTGTGTCGGCAGCTGTGCTTATTCTCTGTCCACTTTTTATTTTTGAAATTCAACTGCTCGTGTTGCTCCAGAGGTCAGAGGTATTTGATGCACCAGGTAGCCTGGACTGTGCCCTGTCTAGCACAGAAATAAAAGGGTTGTTCAAGTTTTTTTTTTTCTTTTTCTTTTTCTGAGACAGAGTTTCGCTCTTGTCGCCCAGGCTGGAGTGCAGTGGCGTGATCCCGGCTCACCACAACCTCCGCCTCCTGGGTTCAAGTAATTCTCCTGCCTCAGCCTCCTGAGTAGCTGGGATTATAGGCATGCACCACCATGCCTGGCTAATTTTTGAATTTTTGGTAGAGACAGGGTTTCACCACGTTAGCCAGGTGGGTCTCAAACTCCTGACCTCAGGTGATCCACCTGCCTCGGCCTCCCAAAATGTAGGGATTACAGGCATAAGTCACTGCACCTGGTTGTTCTAGTTTTTTACATGCCCTCACCATGCCCAAGCCCACTGGCTACATTGGTTTTTTTGGTACCAACAACTGTTTATTGTTTAGCTCCTACATACTAGGTGGTCAATGTTAAATGGATGTTCCCTTAACTGCGTTTTGTTTTGTTTTGTTTTGTTTTTGCTGTTTTATAACTTTGACAATCAACAGTTAGTTTTCATTCACACTGATTGCGTATGGATTTTTTTAAGTGGTGACAAGCACATAGGTAACCAATATTTACCTATGTTTAGTGAATCTTCATCTTCTTATGTTTTCTGGACAACTTCACATGGATATGGTATGGGACATCCCTTATTTCTTTGGCTCAGAAAACTTTGTTGAGACTGGTATCAATGCACACACCTGGAGTCCCCATCTCTTTCATGGCAAATTTCCAGATTTCTTTGAGAGCCTGAAAGACAAGCTTCTTAAAGCCCACTCTAGAGATGTGCTTGTGAATGTTGATGGTATATTCCCAGGTCACCATCTCACTGATAGCAAAACGACCCTTCTTTTCACCACCTTTCTTTGTGGGAGCCATTCTGCCAAGCCGAAGTGGGAAAGAAAGATTGTGAGGAATGGTGGGAGGAGGCTCCTTTAACTATTTTGTGACCAGCTGGCTCCACCTACGCTTCTCACTGTTAGTGACAGAAGCTAGAAGGACTATTGATTATTCCTTTGACTTTATTCATCAAAGGACTTTGACTTGAATTTTTCCCTAGGACGTGCTGGAGGGAAGGCTTAGTCAACTCAATGTCCTTGGAGTCTTGGGAAGGAAAGTGGATATAGCACTTAGAAGAAGAAATCATGCTAATCGTCAAGCTGTATTTCCATAGAAATATGCATTCACATCTGTCACTGCCCTTCTGGTATAGGAGGACAAATGTGAGCCTGGAGCTGGACAGACTGGAGGATAAACCTAGGTGCTGCTACTTTCTAGCTGAGTGACCTTGGACAAGAGTCACATAAACTTTCTGAGCCTCAGTTTTCTTATCCCTGCATGAGGCTAGGACTATCTGTTTTGCAGGTGTTTGTGAGAATTAAATTCGATAATCTATGCTAGGTTCAATATCTGTTATGCTGTAAGAGCTAAAAAAATAATAGGAGCTATTATTTGTTTCATGCCAATATCCTTCTTAGACTTTGGTCCCTAAATGCAGGAACCACTTATGTGCCTTCTTTTTTACCCTCCACCATGAGTCTAGCAAGTCAGGAGCAGAATGGGTACCTAATAAATATTCATTGAATGAATGGAGTTAATCATCCTGAAGAGTGGTAGTCAAACCAACCTTCACTTAAAGGCACATAAGATGCCACACTTTTGAGGCTTATTCTATGGTAGCTTTTTGTTTTGCTTGTTTGTTTGGGATTTTTTCTTTTTTTTCTTTTTTTTTTGCAGAATGAGCAACTGATGCTTATAACATGTTTTTTTGAACTGTTTTCGCTCTCTTTTGGGTCACCGTAAAAGGCATATAAACTAGTTTTCACAGGTACTATAGATCTTAAAATGATGATACATTTTATGTCACAGAATGGGGCTTTAAATTTAGTCTTGTTTGGTTTCAAAATATAAATATTTATTTTAAAAAATGGGCTGCTGGAGACTTCATCTTCTAGGTTTTGGAAGTAGACATAATGGGAGGTAATTCCAGCTTTTTGTATAATCTTCTGGCAATCTCAGATGGGTGAGACTGGGCAGGGGGGATGCAGGAGTCTGCTCTAGTATCTCACTGGACACTGAGGCTGGATATATGTGGTTATATAGGAAAAGTGATACACATGTGCCATCTGTGTACACTCACAACATCAGTTCTTTCTCACTTTCTTGATTAAGGAATCTATTACCTTACAGTGGACAAAGGGCCTCAGGAGTAGTCAACATATTATTATTGTATCCAAAGTAAAGTCAAGCATAATTAGTTTTATTTTGTAGAATGGGAGCATTGGGTGTGTGAAAGCAAGAAAAGAAGAGTCATGTACTTCTATAATCAGGTCCTTAGTAACTGCTTAAGTCTGGGAAGCTAGTCAACAAGACAATGGAGAATTTAGGAATCACAGCAGGCATCTTTCTCCTGGGAAGGTAAAGTCACTGAACATGGGATTTTTTTCTGGAGTTCAGCTTTCATATGTCATGTGGCCAATTGGCATATTCCTATTTCATGGATGGATGGGTAAAACCAAGCCACACTTTCCTAGTGTAGATGCCTCTCTTGATGGAAGTAGGGCAGCATGCAGTGCTGGACTCCAACTGTAACTACAGAGCCCTGGGGAGACGTGCTTGTAGTGCTTGACTATAAGACTCAGCTCTGGGAAAGCCCCAGGCCTTGGCCGCGGCCAGAGTGTGAACCCAGCCAAAAACTTGACTATGCAGCTCCACTTCCTGGTGAAAAACCAGTAGAAGACTGCAATGCCATTGTACAGGCATTGCTGAGAACTCGCAAGCTGTATGGAGGATAGGCTGAGCAACCCTGGCTTGGGGCCTCTAGTAAATGGGGTTTGGGGGGATAACAGTGTAATCAGACAAACACGGAAGCTGCTTCCTTCATCAGCAGCAGCAGCACAGAACTCAACATATTTTCCTAAGTGGGCACTTAGTTATACTCAGGGAGGAAGCTCTGGTTTGAAGACAATGAAAGACACAAAGGTTTTTCATGGCTTTTAAGTGCCATGAAAAGCACTTAAGGTATACATGTACCTAGTACAGTGCCTGGCTAGGTATTTGTATACCTTAAAGCAGAAGGATCTTAATGGGCAAGGTTGGGAGGGAAAGCATACCCATCTCCATGGTTCTAGTTGCCTCCACAGATGCAGCTATGCACAATTTTCATATAAAGCATGAAATATTAGCTTGATGTGAGCAATGTTGTGATCTACACAGATTTATATTGTAAAATGCACCCATGTGTTGATTGTGAAAGATGATCTGCAGCTTAGATTTCACCATCAATTTTGGTTGAGGGATTTGCCTCTTGCTTAAGATTATTTAAATGTAGATTATCAGTGGCCCTCATAGAAAGTAAAGTGACTTGGAGTACTAGTAATTCAACAGAAATTTATAGATTGAGTTCTAACTGTGCTCTGTAATGTGCCTTCTGCTTTTGTCTGCAGCTCTGATGAAGCAGGTATATACAAATTCTGTGAGAGAGGCAGAGTCTGTAGGGTTTAAGAGGGCTCCATGGGTCAATTTTGTCATTTGTAAAACGAGAACATTGAAAATCTCGACCTCATAGTGCGATTAGTATCATTGAGGTAGTACGTGCAAGTGTTTAGCACAATGCTTGGGACATCTTAAGTGTTCAATAAATAGTAACCACTTAAAATTTTTAAAGGCAGAAATAAGTTTTGGAGACACCAAAACCTTGCCTCCAATCCTTGTTTTGCTGTTCACTGTGTGTAAGTTACTTCTATAAGCATTGGTTTTTAAATTTATAACATGGGAATAATGTGAGTACATATCTCATAGAGGTATGACAAGGATTAAATAGAGATAAAAATCATCAATAAATGGGAATAACACTAACACATATTGTATAATGGGACTGTAAGGATTAAATAGGTATATAATGTGAGAGGGGCTGGCGTATAGTACTCAATTAAGGGTAACGAGTATTAACTATCATTGAACATTAGCTCCAGGAGCCACCTGCTTAACCCATGAGCTTTTTATAGCGATTTACATTCATCCATACGAACAGAAGTAACAGAGACTAGGTAGTTTGAAACGCTCCATTGATAGTTTGATCACAGCGATACACCTTCTGTGTGACCATAAGGGCATTGGTTGACCTCCCTGTGCCTTAAGGCATGTAGACATATGCCTTCTGCCTAGCTTTAAAAGCTCATCGCTTACATGGTCCTTTTGAAGTTGGGCGTATGTTCCACAGAGTGCATAGTGTGGCCAGAGGCAAATGTGGCTCTTTGTTTAAAAAGAGAAAAAAGGCCAAGCTAAGCATATTGGCTGCTGATCACATGAACTCAACAAAGCACTCATATGAGTCTGTGTTTATTAGTAAATAATGTGTGTATGCAGGTGTATACATGTGCATATAAATTATATACATATGTATATATAGCTGTACATATACATATGAACACATGTATAAATATATGCACACAAGCATATGTCCATGGCAAACGTACATTAGATGCAATTAACAAAGACTTTCTGACTCTTCAGTTGTCAAGAATAATATGTATAGCATTTAAAAATGCAAAATATGATAAAATAAAAAGTAAAATAATTTCCAGTAATATTTCTTTAAATAAAGTTGTATATATGAAAAAAAGATTATTGAAAAATATTTTAAGTCTTTGGAGCCAATACCTCATGACCTTGTATAGCACTAAGGCTTTATTTTATGCACATCTATGCAAATAAAATGCAGAACTGAGTTATTACCTATATTACAGGGACCCAAACCCATTTTCAGCTACCTGCCCTCACACAATGTAAAGTATTATTGCAAAAGTGAAATTTATGGCAATGTGTCCTAGATTATTATACTTTCTTTAGTTACAGTTACATAGTAAAATACATAATTGAAAAGAGAAAATGACACTTGTATATTTTGCTTTATGAATGTCAAATATTAGTATTTTGCAGATCAAATAAAGATTATCTAGTTGGATGCATGTTTTTTCCCATTTGGATATTTGGTGATTAACAGTTGTCCACATGTATAGAGATACATAGCCTAGGGAGTGTGACAAGAAATAGATTTATTTTCTTTATTTTTTTCCAAGCGATGACCATTTTGTACTATTAGAAAATGTTCTGAAATTTTCCTTTGTCTTCATACCTTTTAAAATAGATACAAGAAAGAATGAGAAAAAAGTTCTTTGTTCATGCAGAAACATACTAAGATTCTTTTTTTCCAGAACAGCACAGAGAAGCTTTCTTTGTCATTCTAGTTTCAGCTTGATTTCCCCCTTAAATTTAGAAAATATGTATACACTGCAAGCAGCTAGGTACACTCACATGGAAGATAATCTATGGCTAAAATACACCTTTTGGACCTACATTTTCCAGTTATTCATGTACAAGCCACTTTCAGTAACCATTTTAATTTCCAGTTTTGATGATTGAAAGCAAAACAGTGACTTCAGCCTGTGCATGATATTTATCTAATCCCTTACAGGAGAACCCACTGGCCAGGAGCGCTGCTTGCAGACCTTGCTACCCAAAGGGTTTAGCAGAGGAACGTTCCCTCGTAATGAGGTTATGAAAGACACACCGCCTCTGTAATTTACTGAAGTTCAGCTTTAGAACAAGTTGTTTCTTTTATGTACAAAGCTCGCAATTCACAAGTCCCAGCTGAAATGTATTTTTTTGTTGTTGTTGTTGGAAGGTTTCAAAGATATGGCTTTTGGAAATTCCTTAATTAGATTTAAGATTTTAGTTTTACAGTGGGTTCTCTTTGTAACCAGAATGCATTTATTTGGCAGTTGCTTTATTTAGTGATGCTCATTTCACACTGTGAATAACCAACAAAAACTGTAACATGCTAGCACTCCAATAGCTTTTTTTTTTTCCTTTTGAAAACAGAAAGCAAAGAAACCAGAGGAGATTTATGGAGAATGGCCCAAATTGAAACCTATTTGGAAGCACCTTTCCTGTTTGCACAGCTAAACATCTTTGTGTTTTATTTTAAATGAAGGAGTACATAGACAGATAGCTCCAAGTTTGAAACACACATTAGGATATGTTTCTATAAAAACACATTACACTATCAGCATTCAAAGAGGGCTGCCAGCTCTGGAAGACTTGCATGCCCATGGGTCATCCCTGGGGGACAGGCTGTATATAAATGCCAACTGCCAGTTCACAGTTTGTGCAAATATAAAGTCTGTTAGGCCAAGATAACATGTATATAATGTGACATGGCTGTACCTAGCTATGTACCTGTGAACCGCAGCATATTTAGTCCTTGGAATTATTTCACCTCTCAGTAAAACAACATGCTATTTTCAGACAGATTGGTAAAAGGAAAGTAACTGTAAGATACATGGATTAAAAAGATTTGAAGAGCAACAGTAACGAATCTCCAAAAGGCTATGCAGGGAAAAATGTACTGTATGAAATCTGTATTGGACATCCTTTTCTTTCCTGAAGCATTAGTGAGAGAAAGAAGAGAGCTTAGGCCCCAGCATCTAGCAGTATTTGATTCATATTAGGTGCTAAATTAATATTTATTGAAAAAGTGACAAGTTCTATTGCTTCTGATTCCTCTGACTCAAATCTGTCCCCCTCCATTCCTTCATGGCCACTGCCAATAACCAACTCATACATCACCTCTTTTGTGGGTGATTAAAATAGCCTTCAGGTTGGTTTTCTTTAGCTAGTCCCTTTACTCAAATTCTACCCTCTATTATCTGTTCCCAAATTATCTTTCCAATTGGCTGCCTTCCTCTTCCACACTCCATAGGTTTGAGTGGACTTATTCCCTAAGCATTTTCCATTCTGTCCCACCTCCCACAGCTGTCCTCAGCCTTAGTCTTTCTGTCCCTGGAAGATTAGCCTCACCACACTTCCAACTCGTGGTCACCCTTGGAGGCACAGTGTAAAGACCAAAGCTTTTTATTTAGACATCTTTCTTCTCCATTCCAGATACTTAAAAAGCACTTTATGTGTATTTTTCTTAGAGGGACTTTTAGCATTTCATTTTCTGATATAATTGTTTGCATGAGGGTCTTACACTTTCCCCTTATCAGCTGTTTCTGTAAGGGAAAGTGTTCGTAACGTAATCATTTTTTTGGCTCTTATAAAACGCTTTCATAAGCCTCCTTTGTCCCTGAAGACCAGCTGTTCCTCTATACTTTCATCTCACCCTGTAATTCTGATTTGTTCCTTTTATTACAATTAAAATTATATAAATGATTGAGTAATTTGTTTTTATGCTGTCTCCCCTGCAAGAACGTAAGTTCCACAAAGGCTTGTTAGCCAGATACCAACTCACCAGTAGAGCATCGTTCCCTTACCAGGCATTCAATATATAAGTGTAGAGATGGATTTGTTGAATGATTAATTGATCAATCGACTGATAGGTGTATCAGGGACACAAACACTCATTTATGTCCTCATCTGGTCACACTTCTCTGGTCTCCAAAAGACCATGACCCAGAAAACAAGGATGAATAATTGCTATATCATAAACTTAGGTAATTCTCATATCCAGTCCCTGTGAAATGGACACCTTTGTAATAGTGCCTTATTTTCATATGGTACAAACTGTCCCCTGACTATGCTATCTATTCCATCTGCACAGTTATGATTTCTGAATCTTTATCTCCAATCAGGACTTCTCTCGAATTCCAGAGGTTCACTTGCTTTCTGGATATCATCCCTTAAATGTCCTATGTCAGAAACTGAATTTTTTTTTACCAAATTATTATTTTTTTCTTCTTTTTCCTGGTTGTGTCTCCAGACCACATTTCTCAGCCTTCCTTGCAATTAGGTGTAGCCAGGTGGTGGTTTGGGTAACAAAGTGTTGATAAAAGTTATGTACATCATTTCTATGCCTGGCCCACAAAACTTACATTTACTTTACATTCTCTACTTCCATATTGTCTGCTGGATGTTAAGAATCCAACAGAAGTGTGTGGCTCTAAGATATGGCTGGACTGTAGGTGGAAGATGCCTGGATCTCTCAATCACTGTGGGGAGCCGAAACGTTCCATCCTTACTAATTGGGCTTAAACAAGTAAGACATTATCCTACTTTGTTAAGCCATTGAACTTTTCACATTGTGTGTTACAGCAGTTGGCCACACCTGTCTAATAACATATTTTCTCTTAAATCATATTTTCTTCTAGCATCTCTGATCTATGTTAGCACCATTTCACTATTGCTCAGTTAGAATGCTGTGAGTTCCCCTGAAGTATTTTCCCTTGTCTCTTACTCCTCACCAGTCAACATCCCTTGCTCTTTGTTACTACTCTTACTGCTTTAGTTTAGGTTATGATCCTTTCCTGATTGATCTACTAAAACCACACCCAGAATGGTCTTTCTGCTTTCTATCTTGCCTACCTCCAACCTATCCTCTATACTGCCCACCATGTTTCTTTTGAAAACACAGATCTGATCTAATAACTCTTTCATTTTAAAAACTTATGTTTTTTTCTTTCACTTCAAGATGAACTAAAATTTCTAGAATTATACCAAGATCCCACTCTTGATATATATTTGAAAGAATAGAAAACAGGATTTTAAACAGATGTCTGCAACCCCTTATTCACTGAAGTGTTACTCATAATAGCCAAGATATGAAAACAACCTAAAGTCCACTGATATATGAATGGATAAAGAAAATATAGCATGTGTGTGTGTGTATATATATATATGTATAATATACATATATAATATAGACATATACATATATATACACACTCATATTCACACACACAATGGAATATTATTTAGCCTTAAAAGAAGGAAATCCTGCCATATGTGACAACATGAATAAACCTGGAGGACATTACACTAAGTGAAATTAGCCAGTCACAGAAGGACGAATAAGTACTGCATGGTTCCACCTATATGAGGTAGCTAAAATAGTCAAACTCATAGAAATAGTGAGTAGAATGGTGGTATCAGAGGCCGGGGAAAGTTGAAAATTTGGATTTGCCAATCAATGGGTGTAAATTTTTGGTTATATAGGATGAATAAGTTCTAGATATCTGCTGGACAACATTGTGCCTGTAGTTAACAATAGCACATTGTACACATAAAAATGTGTTAAGAAAGTATATCTCATGTTAAGTGTTCTTACCACAATTTCAAAAACACCAATTTTTTAAACGTACCATTCATTTGAACTGCCTCATAATCCATGCATTCCCTAACATCTGTCACATGTATTTTCAATGATATAACTCAGGCTCTCAAAACCAAAATGACAAAAACAAAAATCAGAGGTATACTTGTCCCCTAATAGAACACATTTTTTACACTTTAACTTCTCTGCATATGATATTTACCCAGCCTAAAATGCCCTTTCTTTTCTGACACAACTTTTACCAATTCTTACATAATATTTACCCAGCCTGAAAATGCCTCTCCATTTTGTGACACAATTTCATTCTTGTAATAAGGCTCAATTAAATAATCACATTTTCTCTTTCTTCAAACCTCCCAAACTGATTTAATTGCTCTCTCCTCTGCATTCTCCTACAATGTTTATTCTTTTGAATTTCAATTATATCTCTGTATGTGTCTCCCAATTGACTGGGAGATTCTGGAGGGCAAGAAACAGGTCTTATTTATCCTTGGATACTCTGTGCCTACTTTGGCAACAAAGAAGGCACTCAAAGAAGGTTTGTTGGATAAATTTTTAACTATCATGTAATTCACTATCAAAGCAAAATGTGGCCTTATTTTCCATTATGGGACTATCTTATCAGGAATGTGTAAATCCCACCTTGCAATAGCTATGATAATAAAGACTAACCTATTTTGATAATAATAATGATTACTAACATTTAATGAATGTTATGTGCTTGACACTCTGCTAAACTCTTTACGTGCTTCATTTTGTTTGATCCGTTGAATGACTCTATGAAGTCAATTCCATTATTATTAAATATTTCCATTTTAAATTAATGTATTAAGTTTGTATGCAGTTATAAACAAATAATAGCTAAGTGAAAGGTATCCTCTCCTACAGGAGCTACTGAGTAAGGTACAATTGATTTTGCCCCCAGTGGTTGACAAACCATTTGAAAATATTCTGAGGTCTTTCTTGACTACTAAAGCTTTTTAAATTTTATTTCATTTTAAGTTCTGGGATACATGTGCAGGACATGCAGGTTTGTGACAGAGGTAAATGTGTGCCATGGTGGATTGCTGCACCTATCAACTCATCATCTAGATATTAAGCCCCACAGACTACTAAAACTTTACTTCTTATAAATATACATAGCATAATAGGGAACTTGGAAATTTCTATTCAAAATTATTTTGAGAAAACTTTTCTTTCCCTAGGCACTTCTGAAGTTCTTCTGACATCTTTGGAAACAGGTAGGGAGTAAATCTTTGAGAAAATCATTATGCATTTTAAGAGTATTCAGAAAAGTAAAGTGTATTGCTGTGGCATGTTAGACAAACCAACCATGTGATCAGAGGGTTGAAACTTTCAGTCTCACCCTTCAACCTCCAGGGAGGCCAGAGTGGCTGAAGGTTGAGCTGATCACCAATGGCCAATGATATAATCAGTCATGCCCATCTAATGAAGCCTCCATAAAACCCAAAAAGGCGAGGTTTAGAGAGCTTCCAGATAGCTGAACTCATGAAGGTCTCTAGAGGGTAGCAACACCCAAGAGGGTATGGACATTCTACAACCCTTCCCCCTACCTCACACTATAGATCTCTTCCATCTGGCTGTTCATCTGTATCTTTTATAATATGCTTTACAATAACTTGTTGAACTTAAATGTTACCCTGAGTTCTGTGAACTGCTCTAGCAAACTAATTGAACACAACAAGGAGGTCATGGGAGCCCTGATTTATGTATCAAGTCGAAAGCTCAGGTCACTCACTACCTGTGCTTGCCACTGGCATCTGATGTGGGGGGATAGTCTTCTGGGACTGGATCTTCAACCTGTGGGCTCAACTATCTAGCCAGGTAGATAGTGTCAGAATTGAATTGATTAGAGTATCCCCAGCTGGTTCACCAGAGATTGTGCTGCTGGAGAATTGCTTGGTATTGGGGGGACAACCTCCACACATCTGGTGTCAGAAGTGTGGTGAGTATAACTATATAAGAGAGAGGGAAAACACTATTTACCTACATGTATATACCACCCAAATTCCATCACATCCTGGAAAATCTCCCCTCATCATATCTGTTTAAAATCCTCTCTCCTTCTTAGCCCTGTAGAACCTATTGCATGCTTAGTTGACACTTTTCACTATTGCCTCATGCATTTTTCATCTTTTTAAATTTTATTTTTCTATTGATACACAATAGATGTACATATTTTGGGATACACATGATAATTCAATATACCACATGTATTTTTCATATGGTCATATGTATTTTTCATCTCTAGAGGCATTATCTCATCTTTCTAATTAGATTGTAAGTTTGTGGACTTTAGGGCCGTCATCTGTGATATCCCATAATCTCCCATAGTAAAGGGAAAAGGAAACTAATATTTACTGAATTCTGGCTCTGTGCCAGGCACTATGCCATATTCTTTATTTTTTTTTTCTTTCTTTCTTTCTTCTTTTTTTTTTTTTTTTTTGAGACAGAGTCTCACTCTGCCGCCTAGGCTGGAGTGCAGTGGCACGATCTCGGCTCACTGCAAGCTCCACCTCCTGGTTCTCACCATTCTCCTGCCTCAGCCTCCCAAGTAGCTGGGACTACAGGCATCTGCCACCACACCTGGCTAATTTTTTGTATTTTCAGTAGAGACGGGGTTTCACCGTGTTAGCCAGGATGGTCTCGATCTCCTGACCTTGTGGTCCACCTGCCTCGGCCTCCCAAAGTGCTGGGATTACAGGCGTGAGCCACCGCACCCGGCCCTAAGCACAATATTTATAGTATTTCACATTGATATTGTTTCTTAACTGTTTAAAGTGCATGCTATTATTTATTCAAGTAGGCTGCCACCTTTGTGGGTAGTACAATGTCTCATGCTTTGTGTCTTCATGTGTATGCATTTCTCTGCAAGTAGAGAGGCTTTGCTATATATTTGCAGGGTGCTTGACCAATGAAAGTCTTTTTAAAAACATCAATTATAAGTAAAAAAATCAATTAAAACAAATTTTAAAATATTTACACATGAGTAAAAAGAATAAAACTGAATTTAACAAACATTCTCTTTGGCCATCAAAACTCCTGATAGCCTCAATTATGTTCACCCAGGTGACTTAAATTTCACTATTCTCTATTTTTAAAAAAATCTCTAGAAAGTCATGTTACCTGACAATTGAAATAGCTCTAAATCTTCTGGCAAACTGAGATTCCAAGAAAATCTATCCCTTATGAAATAAAACTATAGTGAAGGGGAAAATGTATTAAATTGTTATTGTGTAGTCTTTTTAAAGTATTTTATGATGCTTATATATCAATGATAGCCTTCTGGCATTCATGTTAATGTATTCCAAATGTATTCATGAAATCAGCTCAAATTTTATTGTCTTTCCTCTCCTTTAGCCCTGTATGCAAATTTATGTACCACCTCAATTCCACTTGTTATTTTTGGCTCTGCTGGATTGATGTTGGGTATGGATGTTCTGAGACTAACAGTATTGAGGGCTGACTTTTGGGGTTTCTGAGCAGCTGAGGTGCCTGAGAGTGGTGGGTGTGGCAAAGTGGAAAGCAGCAGTGAGGGAGCTCACTGTATCAGGTCAGCAGCTTTTCTATATTAGTTACAGTAATGTTTTCCCACCACTGGAGTAGATAAGGGAGACTTGGTTGGAGCTGCTGCTATGCTCATGGCCAGAAGTTCAGGATTTGCAATTCTACAGTAATTGCAGTTTTTTCTAGGACCTCAAAGGCTGCACACATGCAGAGGAATTTATTGTTTTTTATCATCCGAATCTTAAGAACATCAATAAATTTTTAAGAACTTGCCTACTTCCAAGGCATGTAGAAAGAATGGTTCTATATTTATCTCAATATATAATTAACAATAATTTATAAGTAATGAGTTTCATGTTCTGTAGACAAATGACTGGACTTTCTTTCTTCTTCTTTTTTCTATAAATACTGGCTGGGAGTTGGGGTTCTGCACAGTGATTTTCGTGACACCCAATTTGGCATCTTAAACTGTCACAATGAGCGCATGATTTCAGGTGAGGAATAAGCAGGAGCACGTGAACCCTCAAGCAAAAGAGATGAAATTTTCATCCAAATGTCCTAAAGAATAAAAATGATGGAGATAAAAACAGAAAATATATGACATGGACAAAGTTGTTTCTAACTAGAACATTTTTCAAAGTTTTCTAGGGGCATCAATTGCTCTCTGAGCAAATCCTTTAGTACAGAGCTCTAGTGAGAGCATTAGCAAATGATCCTCTTCTGCCTGCAATTAGATTAGTCATGCACTTGTAGGCCAGGATTTATGGTAATTTGTATTCTAGAAGAATCCTTGTGCTTTGCACTTCAGGAAAAAAATTAAGAAAACGACTAAAGCATGCACCAAAGATTACAGATTTCTGTTTCTTAATTGCTCTCATTTCTCCTTCAGTTTAAAGAGGCTTATTTTGTAAAAACAAAGATATAATCACTGTATATAAATATTGTCAACCCCTGAACTGATTGTTTATTATTGTCATCGTAAATGCCATAATCATTCATCCCTCCCATCTATGTATATCTATGTATTAACTTTCTTGGTCATCTATTTTATAACATCTAGAGGGGAAAACATACATTTTATACCATTCTATCTTTCAGGTACAGAGCATGTCATTATTTATATTATCATCAGCATCAACATCATCATCATTTTTCTCATTTAGTAAGTTTTCTCTAAGTAATGGTCAGAATTAAAAAATAATAATTTAGGAACTTCAGCAGGAAATGTGCTGTGTGTGTTTGGAAAATGAAACTTGAGAAGGGTAACTAGTTGTTCTAGTGAATTGTGTGTGATCTTGGCTTGTGTCTGCACAGGAAAGATCAGGATGGCTCTGAGATCTTTTTCAGTTGTCACATTGGACTAAACTGAGAAGCAAAGTCTGTGTGCAGACACTGTGATGGCCATGCTGTTATTTCTGGATTGTGCTGGATGGTGCTGCTACATATATACAATCATCACGCTGACTGATCTGCCTAAACACTATTGTATCCAGGATTCCTGAAGTCATTCGGCTTCGCAATCCATGGACATAGAATTTTATCTTTTACACATCTTACATTTTCTAGATTGCATCCTTTTTTAAAAACATAAATCTAAGTGAGTGCCTTAGTGCTTTTAAACAAGTGATTAAACTCAGCTTGAGGTATGCAAATAAGGCCAGTCAAATTGTTCAGGTCTATGTGGGATGCCACCTAGCTACGAAAGTAAAAATCTCTTAGCAGTTAGGTGGCTTTTTCTATGTGCCAGCTACCTAAGGTGCTGAGAGTATAGTGGGAAAGTATATCAATGTAATATCATATAACAACTGCAACAGTGGGCATGTGTACCAAGTTCAGAAATAGCACAGAGAAAAGACAGTCTTAATGTTTGAAGTACATTTAAGTGTTGCATGATAATTGTTATAATGAGAAATGTTACATGAGACACTTTTGTTCTTAAATTGTTTAAAAACTTTGATGATGAACCAGAGCTTCAAATGAGTATTATGGCTATTAAAGAGCCAACCATTTGTTTAAATACAGATAATGTTAATTGCTATAAGAAAAATAGCTACACCCTACATTAAAGACTGGCTTTCCTTTATCTTTGTCAGTTATTAAGAATTATGATTTGTTTATATTTAGGAAATATATTCAGGCACAATAAATCTGTAGGAATTCGAGGCAAAATCTGTTAAACAGTTCCTACACTTTTACATTTTTGGATTTTGCCTTATATCATTCAATGATTTGGAAATAATTGTACAAATAGGAACATATATTGAGCATGTTTTAGGTACCACACAAAGAATTGTTCGCATTCGGTAAGTTTTCTCTAAGTAACTATCAGAATAAAAAAATAATTTAGGACCTTCAGCAGGAAAGGTGCTGTGTATGTTTGGAAAGTGAAACTTGAGAATTACTTCTTAAATGTGATCCACAGATCAACTACATCATCATCACCTGGAAGCGTGTTAGAGCGGTAGGATCTCTGTCCCCATCCCAGACCTGCAGCATCAGAATCTGCATTGTGACAAGCTCTCTATGTTGTCTTGCACATTACAGATCTGCATTGCATATTACAGATCTGCTTTCACAGTTTCTTTCTTTCTAATTCCACACCACAGCCCTACAAGTTCAGAGAGGTTCAGTCGCTGCACAGGGTAACAAAGCCATTAAGGGATGGAGCAGTTCTCTGTTTTCGGATGATAGTCATGTTTCTACTATATAATTATATCCTTTCGCTTGTTGAAACTTTACCCTTTCTTAATTGTCCAGCTCAAATTCCACTACCTCAAGGAAGTCTCCATGCCTCCTGTTCAAGTAATCTTTTTTCCTATTTAAATATATGACAGTATTTTGATTCTTTCTGGCTTTGCCATAAAACACTGTTTTGTCTTAGATTATTATTGTTAGTGTCCGTGAGAATAGAAACCATCTTTTTTGGCTTGCAGAATCTATTGTACCCTAGCATAGTAACCACCATATAATTTGTGCATAATAGGTACTTGAGTAAATTAATGATTGCCTTTGCCCTTTAAGTAAAACCATTCTATAGTTCATTAGGACAAGTAAATCCAGTTTAGTATATTAACAGCTGTTAATTGCTTCAAGGTTATTACTGCCTAGCTCACATTAATATTAATAATGATAATTCCTACCAAGTGTACAAGATTTTATAACTTACGAGGAACTTACAGTTAATCCTCATTACAGTTAATCCTCATTACAATCCAGTGGGATAAGGATTCTATTATCCCCATTTTACAGATATAGAAATTTATGCTTATAGAAATTAAGTGAACTGCAAAATATGGAACAGAAACCTAGGGCTTCTGACTACAGGTTTGTGCCCCTTCTGGTGTCTTTCTGAAGCAAAACATGTCTTGCATGAAATCAAGAGGTGTTTTCTCAAATGACATTTGTGGTAGAAACCCTCATATACAATATTCATTGACCTTAAGGCATTTTTCCTCAAATGAGAAAGTCAGAGATAGGAGAAAGAAAAAGTCTACAGGATTTGGGTAGTAAGGTGTTAGAGAGAATGAGGGAGAGAGAATTAAAACAGAGCCACAAATTGGCACTTTGGTGCCTGGAGGTGTGTTGGGGGAATTGATAGGGTAGATGAAAACTTCGACACGCAGCAGGGCTGTGGTTCACCAGGCCCTCTTTTTCCTGCTTCTGTGGTTGTGGATACCTGCGTTGAGATGGAACTGAACCCTGAATGATTCCATTGTTCATAGGTCCTGTCACATGAGTGAGAATTAAATACAGTTGTTTTAAGCCACTGTGACTTTGGGGCTCTTAGTTTCTACAGTATAATCTCAATTCTAGGCCACCCTGACTCATAGATATCTGAGGAGAACTCTATAGGCAGTTGGTTGAGCTAGAAAGCAATTCAGGTTCTTGATTTTACCCTTTGATTAATTTCGTTCTCTCTCCTCCCCATTGTTGTGGGTGAGGGCCCTGTTCGATTTATAAAAACAGCAACCCGAAATCTTGCTGGCTTCTTTCTCATCCAAGCTTAGGAGCTGAAAAGACTTATTATCTAATTGTTAATGGCACAGAGTAGAAAGATCTGGGATCTGAAGTCAGAAGTCCTAGGTGACATCCTTGGGTCTGTCTTCCAAAGCTGTGTCCTAGGCAAATCTCAGCTTATTACTACTCTATCAACTGGGTAATACTGGGTAACTTATGTGGTTGCAAAGAGCCAACAAGCTACTATGAGTGAAAGTAGTTTGTAAATTTTAAGATGCTTTATAGATGCAATTATTAGTATAAGACCAGCGCAAAGGACAAAAGTAAGAGTAGCTGCATGTAAATATCTACTTAAAAGCAGTTATATATTTAAAAAATCAAGATGTGTTTTTTAAAAAAATATTAAAATCAGAAAAACACATTACTGAGCACACATCAGCTAGTGATAACCACTTTTGAAAATAATAGCTCTCGCTTGTTGAGCATCTGCTATGAGCCAGGCCTGTGCTACTTGCCTTGCATCCTTCAATTTCAGTATAATAATGATTGCTATTTACTCTCTGTCACTTACTTTTATATAAAAACAAAACACACCTTTAATTTAGGAATGTACAGAAGAGCTGATTCTGGTTGTGCATGTTTTGTGTTGTTTACTTTTCCCATAAATCTACATATCCATGGTTACTAAATCTTTAAAATGATACCAAAAAGGAATATGCCAGGACTCACTCCTGCTATACCCAATCCATCATATCTTAAGAGTAGCTCCAAGAGATAACTTATGGAAGAGAAAGGCTGTTAGGGAGGGTCAGGACTAGGGTAAAGCAATATTGATGCCCTGGGGCACAACGTTTTAGGGAGCGCTCACTCTCAGTTGCATAGTCTGAGAGTGAGTGTCTTCTTAATATTGTGCCCTAGGCTCCAGCCTTGCCACTTCTTATTCCTGGCTATGTTCCCCCTATTGTAACCATGCCAGAAATTTAGCAGAAAAAAATAAATTCCCTAAAACATCCCATTATATATGTAACAATTTCTTTCTTGAAAACTGATTAAAGCCACTATATAATTTACACAATATTTAGTACAATTGTAAGAGGATTTGGAATTTAAGGAAAGTAAGAGTGAGTATGACAAATTTTATAATAGACCACTAAGGCAGAACCCACTTAAAAAAATGCTGCTGATGATGGAGATTAGCGCAAAGCACACGTCTACAGTAACTTGGACCAAAGACCCAACACAAAGGAACTTTTTCTGAATGCATCCTAGATATAGGTCTCTACTGGACAGAGACTTCTTTTCAGTCTCATTCTGGGATTTCTATAGAGAAATAAACTCACTTGTTCCCCTCATTGTTAGACCACTCTATTATTTTGGAGGTTAAAAGTAATTGTTTTCTTACACTTTTCTGTATTTTCCTCTTCCTTTTTCTTTAATGAGTGTGCATTACCTCACAATAAACACATTTGCAATCAAACAACAAATTGAACCTAATCTATTATTGGTGGCTTTTGGCCTTCAAATGACTATTTCACACAGGTCCCTATCCCCCAGCCCCCTGCCTGAATCCCCACATTCAAATTCTCCTTCAGTTTTCCAGGGCTTCAGCCTGGCTCCCACCAAAGGCCAAGTCTTCCCCGTGTGCTGTGGAGTCCATGTCCTTTTTACTTCTCTCCTGTGATTTAAGTTTTTCTCTTTCCTGGATTGTTGCTATCAACATGCACACAGCTCTCTTCCATATTTAAAAATCTCTTCATGGATCTCATATTCCTAGTAATTGTCGGTAAACACTTTCTTCACTTGCTCATCTCCCATTCTCGTCCCACCCAGGCTTTCTTCTGGCCCCACACATCATTGAAATGGCTCTTGTCAAGGTCACGACTGACCTCCATGATGCTAAATCCAATGGACATTTGTCTCTTTTCATCTTATTCAACCTCTCATTAGCATTCAACGCAGCTGGCTGCTCCCTTTTTTCTCAAAACATTTTCTTTTGTTTCCAGTGTTGCCCTCCTTCATATTCATGTTTTGTTCCCCTTACCTCACTGGCCACTCAGCTTCTGTTTCCTTTGCTAGCTTCTCCCTCTCTGTGGCTCTGTGTAAGAATCCTGGAACTCTGTTTTTGCTCTAAGTACACTGCCTACCATGGGTAATCTGCCAGCTCATATCTGAATATCAACGGCTGCTTCCCTATTTTATATATTTAGCTCTGGAGTCTCCTTTAATGTCCAGACTCATATGTCCAACTTCCAACTTGACATTGCCATGTGAATGCCTAATAATTTACTCACAATTTCAATGTCCTGTATAACAAAACATCAAACTTATCTCTAAATCATATTTTGAACCCAGGGGCTTAGCCTGGGTGGTAGCTTCTAGAACACACAAGTAGACTTCTAAATGGTCTCATTGCTTTAATTCTTATAGTACTACGCCTTTCCACTTCTGTTTTCCAGGCAGGAGCCAAAGTGATCTTTTTGAAACTACAAATTAGGTCATCTGTTATTGAAAACTTTTCAGTATCATTTTGGTCTCATCTTCAATGTGACCTCCTTGCAAAGATGGTCATTCCCTAACACCCAGATTAAAGTAGCCTTTCAGTCACTCTGTCACATTACCCTACTTTATTATCATCATTGCATTTATCAATAACTGATGGTCTCCCATTTATTTGTAAGCTCCATGAATATAGGGACATTGTTTTGGTCATTGCCGTAGCCTCAATGCACAATGTATGTCACATAATATGTGTTCAAAGATAAAGAAACAAATGAATGAATGGATTTATTCCCCAACATCCATTGCAATACATCATGACTTTCTTTGGCTATGTCTATGTGACAATACTAGCTTAGGAGATTTTACAATTAATTTGGATAGATTAATCTTTCTGCAAGTACCTGGAATAATTTATTTGACTGCTCCATTCATGTCTCTGTGAAAGGCTGGGGGTTTTACCCAGCTGTAATTTACTTCATGCATGTTACATGAAGGCCAAAAGAAGGGCCATCTTTGCAACGCTCTTTATAATCATCATGCATAATTTGGCATTCTTAAAAGAAAACATGTAGCACTGTGGTGGTAAGAACTTTTATTTTGCACAAGGTTTTGATGTCTTTACTTTCCACTTGCTCACCTAAATATTGTGAAAATATGATGCTAGTCATTCCAATGTATGTACCAGATGTATGTTCTCAGATAAATTTTAGGCATGACATGTATGATATTCATCCTGGAAACAACTGTCTATTTGTAAATTCTCTTTTCCTCATTATATAACCAAAGAACATATAAAACCAGAAATTGGCTGGGCACAGTGGCTCACGCCTGTAATCCCAGCACTTTGGGAGGCCGAGGAGGGTGGATCACAGGGTCAGGAGTTTGAGACCAGCCTGACCAACATGGTGAAACCCTGTCTCTACTAAAAATACAAAAATTAGCTGAGGGTGGTGGCGCATGCCTGTAATCCCAGCTACTCAAGAGGCTAAGGCAGGAGAATTGCTTGAACCCGAGAGGCAGAGATTGCAGCGAGCCAAGATGGCGCCATTGCCCTCCAGCCTGGGTGACAGAGCAAAACTCTGTCAAAAAACAAAACAAAAACAAACAACAACAACAAAAAACAGACAGCACAATGACATCACATAGCCTCAGGTGAACTAGACCATAATAAGCACTGGAAGATGGTTTCTATGCAAGTATACCTCAACAACTCAGTTTCAAGCTGAGCCTCAAAGCACCTTGGTTTAGTGTTTACTGTAGACGTGAGGAGATAATGTGAATTTCCATACTCTAAATGTAAGTGCAATCTTATTGTGTTACTATTTGGCTATTTCCCCTTAGCCTCAGCTCTGATGTATAGGCGGCTTTAGTAAGAGTGTTTCCAAGGAGGTTTATGTCTCAGATTCATAGAAACTTCCTCTTCTGAAGCCCCAGCTTAAGATCCCTCCCCTGTATAGTTAAGAGTTTAAGCTAAGTGCCAGTGAATGCCACATTTTTATCACTGTTTTGAGTGACTGTTGTTTGGCAGAGGGCACAGGCACAATACATCTTTGTCTTCCCTTAGCTAATAACCCAGGGTGTAGTAGGCCAGCCATGCCTTTAACATTTACTGCTGCTACATTTGTCTGTGTTGTATAAAAACCATGCAACAGCCTGGCCCTGCTCATTGTTTTCAGAACCTTGACTCTCCTTACCATTCTCATCATCCAAATTTATTTAAGGATGAAACTATTAGAAACACAATTGGTGAATTAATGTCATAGGGACTGCTGCTGGCAGCTCATCAATTTTTGATATGCCACTCAGACAAATGAAACATAAGCCACCCAGAACAAGGGGACCTTTTGACACTTCAAAGGAAACCCCTATGGGTGGTTTCCTCTTGAAGCTACACTAAACTGGCTCGATCTCCTCAGCTGGAAGCTGCCAATGTCTCATTAACCCCTAAAAAGGCCCGGCATGAGCTTTTCTTTTCAGCTATAATTATGCCATGCACTCCTGTTATGCTGCACTGAATCGCAACACTGTCACCAGCACATTATAAACATCCACCCTAATTGAAAAGCAGATTAGACTCTTGTGTTAATTAGCCAAAAAGCCCGCCCACTTGCATGCATTATGATTGCCTCTTAAATACTGAGGATGTTGAAATCCCTCAGAAAGACAAGGCAGACTTAATTGCAATAACCTGCAAATTAAGTTTAATTTACTTTAAATTTACCGGTTTAGCAGGCTCATTTGATGGTGTTAATGTTCTAGCAAATTAATTATCTGAATTAGTCATGCCTGGTGGAGTTTTGCAGCAGAATACATTGTACAGTGGCCTGTTAATAACAGACAAACAGGACAGGATTAATGAGAAGATTATGCTCAAGTTCTTAAAAAAAAAAGATCTTGCATGAATTCAAATATAATCACCAAAGTGCAAATACAGACACAGAATATAAACAAACTGAGATTTATTACACTCTATGGCATGCCATCCAGGAGAAACAGTAAAACATGACTGGTGAAATATCAGACAGCAAGAGCCCTATTCCATACACTCCTGTGGATCTCTCCTAGCCACAAACTGTTTCCCGTTAGTGAGCATATGTGAACACCATGGTCAGCAACCGAATGCCTTACACAGGCAGTGGACTGCAGAAAAGGACTGGAATGTCACTTAGAAATAGCTTCCTGTGGCTAGTTCTATTGCCCTTTTAGTAATGTATAAAGCTTTCAGATGTTTTCTGGAACCCACTTTAGCTATCTCTTAGGCTAGATCTGAATACTATTAGCCCAAATAATCTGAAATAATGATTATCTTGCTTCCCCTCTTATCTTTATCCCAGTAAAATCTGTCCCGCTTGCATGTGGGAAATTTGGCCAGGGTGGAGAAGAGGGGGAAGAAGAAAAATAGGAATGCCGCATATTAGAGGAAATTTAGAGCATCAACATCTTTGTAGAAGCTTCTACATTTATTCCTCTCTGAGGATAACAAGTGTATCTTATTTGTGTTTGTATCCCCCAGGTTCTAGGACACAGCCTGGGAAATGATAGAGGCTTAAAAACATTCTAATTTTTTGAATGGATGAAACACAAAATTAGCTTAGTGACAATTTCAGAAGAATTACTCAGCCTGGAGGATATTGTAGGGGATTCCTCCTAACAAATATGAAGCCTCTCTGAAAATTCTGTTTCAGTGCTTCTATTGTTATAAATAGTTAGGCTTTCTCCATTTGGTTCTGAAGAGAGGCACACAAGCTCTCTTTCCGCCATCCACAGCAGAAAGAAATAGCCTCTGGGTGTCAAACTAATAATCTTTGGCTGGCTCGAACTGAATATGGTCATGCAGTGATTGACCTCAACATGCCAGATTATTGATTGGGCTGGAGATGCCTAAGCCATCATTTTCTTGGAGCAGTCACCGCTTTTGTCTTGATCCCGTCCACAGCTGTCACACTGTGGTGAGCCATTGAAAGAGCCCAGATTTGCATCCTTCATGCATTTATGCCTCTCTGCTTAAAATAAAAATGCCACCACTTGAAAGGCTGAAACATTGATTCTGTTTTTTAAAAAATTATCTCATTAAAAGCCAAGGATTTGGGTTTAGTTGGGAGTGGAGAGAGACACGCAGAATATGTTAACTTGCTTTATCGGGCATATTTAATTTTGGGGGAAAAATAATGAGAATAAAAATTGTTTCAATATGTTTTCTGTATTGTGTCAATATATCACACAGCTCCTTTCTGGAGTCACATTTGCTGTTAGGGTGGTTGGGTTTTTTTGTTGTTTTTGTTGTTGTTCTCTATTGAATTACAATTTGCAGCAGTAAATGAAACTGGCACAAAAGCAGGTGTTATTAAAACTGGGCAGAAAAAGGACAATAACAGCATAATTCCACTTTAAAGGCCGATATGTGTATGGTTGAAACGACTTTGGTTGGAACCCATAGGGAATAGAAAATACACCATAAAGAAAATGGATTTCAGTGACACATAAACAAAAGGCAAATGACTAATATATTTACATATAACATGTGGTGTATTCATTGCACACCATGGTGACAGAATTGTTTATTTCATTTATAATTTATACAGCAAAACCTTATTAAATGTGTAACTAGTTTGCCAGATGATAATATACGTAGGAGATTAGGCTTCTATTATTGAATATCATTAACAACAAAAGATTTTCATTTGTAAGTTAATTTTTTTCCCAGCCCTTTCTTTTCTGTACTGTATGCTTTGAATGGAATCCTGCCTCTCTTCAATCATTATGATGCTGTGGTAAGAAAAAGGTAGCAGTGAATTTCTGGAGAAGAATGCTCACTGGACAACATCACTCCACCTCTACTATGTTCCCTAGAATATCAGTCTTCAGAATATATAAGGCATAACTGATGGGTGTGTATAAATCCATGGTAATTTCAGAGATTCTAGAAAAAGTCTTCTCTGGCAAACAACATTCTGTCCAAGGCCAGAAAAAACAGAATCTGAAAACAGACAAAGATTGCTTTAAAGACTCAAGGGTCCCTTGAGAAAGTGTTGTCAAGAGAAAGATTCACTGTGTTGTCTCTCTTCGGATGGACCATCAGACTAGAGGTTTAAGAAACTTCCCGTCACCAAGGTGGTAATATATGTAGCGCAGAGTGCAAGCCGTTTGGCATTTAATCATCCTTCTCCGGATACTAACTGAACAGGATTTTGTTTCTTCCAACACGACAGTGTGTACAACTTCTTGTGTGCTATCTGTTCCTCTCACATACACAAAATACTCTGTATTAGTTCTCATGATTCATTTTCAGACTAAGAAAAGGAAACCCCACCTTTAAGATTTTCCTTCATGCAGTGTTATTTAATGAGGATTAAACAATTTTAAAATGATTGCAGTGAATCTCATTTCAGGCCAGGAGAGGGGTGCTTATAAGGGATGGTGGGATGGGCGGAGTTTGGGAGGGGGGATGAAAGTGAGGTGGCAGAGAAATGCTTTTAAACAATAAAATGTATTTTACTTTCAAGCCTGGAGCTGTCAGGCTTCATTTCAAATAATGTATCCTGACAGTTCATAGCTACTCTTAAAAACTGGGCGAAGCTTTTGCAGTTGCAAACTATTGTGATAAAACATGAAAATACTTTATTCAGGTAAAGTGGAAATAGCTGTTCAGTCTGGTTAAGTTACACAGAAACCTTTTTCTCTCTAAATTAATGCTCTGTGCAAATATCTTGCCTGTGACACCATAGCTGTCCACTTAATAAAAACCCTTCCAGTGAGAACTGTGTCTTAGTGCATCAAAGCATTAGTGAGTGTTCTGAACCTAAAGCCCGATAAACTTGAACATTCAAAACAGGCCTATGAGGAAGTGAATCTTAGTGTTGCCTATCATAAGTGAAAAATGAAAGAACATGTGTTTATTCAGTCTCTATTGTTGGCATGGGAGAAGGCAAATAACTGCTGGGTTTTGTTTTTGGTTTTTGAGAGACTGTTTTGCACATTTTCCCACTTATTAGTTCAATAATTGCTCAAGATGGGAAAAAGTAGCTCAAGGGGACCTTCCTTGGGTATGCAAGCACATCAAAGTAACCGAAAGAAAAATAAGGAAAAGAAAGAAGATAGAAAGAATGAGGCTATTTGATTAAGACTCAAAGTAGTGTGATGCAACTGCTGCTAAGAGCTAAAGAGTGTCTGGGTTCAATTAACAGATGTATGGAGTATAGAATCTAGGAGAAGATAATACTGCTCGGACCACATCTGGACTATTGTGCTCAATTCTCAGCCTGAGACTACTCGAAATTAACTACTATTTAGGCAAGAGCAACAGGGCTGGTAATAAAATATAAAAGTATTTTACATGGGGAACAATTGAGAGAATGGAAAGTATTTCTCATTCAGAGAGATTAAATTCTAGCAGAAGATGGACAGTCACTTGGAGGGGAATCCGCAAAGGCTTTACAATAGTGTTTTTATTTTCTTCACTGAATAATAATATTGCTAATATCATTAGTAATAGTAATAATGATACCTGATACTTGTCTAGTGCCCCCAAGTTTACAACCCTCTTCTTATAAATATCATCTCATTTAATCTACCCAACAGCTTGAGAAGAAATTATTGTGTTCTGTGTTTCACATATGAACAAATGAATTCAAGGTGGCTCAGCTATGTGCTCAGGAAGTACAGATAATAAGGGAAAGTCTTGGGACTCCTGGTTTGTTGACCCCCAAATCACGATGGGTAGCTGGACCATATTATTAAAGTATTCTTTTCAATATTCAGTTTTTATGATTTTAATAAACACAGTACTTTGGGAAAATTCTCTTCTTATTCATCTATGTATTCAGGCAAATGGTTATTAATAAGTGTGATAACTGGGCTGTACTGAGGCTACCAATACAAAGAAGGTGTGGGCAGGTCCACTGAGGATCTTGTCCAGTGAAGGAGAACCAAGGAAATAGATAATTACAATGTCATGGGAGGCATGAAGAAGTGCTGCAGAGTCTTAAAGGGACAGTTAACCTTGTGATTGGTGGAGGGGAGGTAGGAAAAGCTTTACAGAGAAAACTACATTCATGTGTCAGGAAGGCTGGAAAGAAGAGAAGAAATCAGGGTGCTGGGGGCTGGGAGCCCAAATCCTCAGAATTTGCATTCTCTGTGTTTATTTGTGCCTTTGTAGGATGACCAACTCCTAGTCTTCCCAGGACTTTCTTGGTTTTAGCAAGTCCCACATCCCATGGAACTCCTCAGTCCCGGGCAAACCATGGTGGTTGGCCATCCTAACTTACCAGGTTAACAGTAGACACATGCAGCGGAGGTACAAAGTATATGAAGCGTTCCAAACAGAAGTGGGCTTTGAGAGTGTAAAGGATAAGACATGACCTAAGTATATTTGCTATTGCTAAAATAATCACTTTGGTTTCATTTTTTTGTTCTACTGCCAAGGTGAACTCTGAATGCTCAGTTGATTCCAACAAGAAAAAAAGAAAAACAAAAGTCTGATTGATTCTAGATTGGTTAGTTCAATAGCACTAACCAAATTTGGCCTTTATCACTTAGTTCCTTTTTTTTCTTTTTCTTTTTTGATTAAGATATTATTCATACAAAATAAAACATACTGATTTTAAATGTACAGTTTGATGAATTGTGGTAACTGCATAAGATGAGGTAATCATAATCAGGATATAACACAGTTCCATCAGCATAAAATGTTTTCTCTTTTAAAAAATTTCGACTTTTATTTTAGACTCAGGGGGACACAGGTGCAGATTTGTTACATTGGTATATTGCCTGATGCTGAGGTTTGGACTATGATTGATCCCGTCAGCCATTACTAGTACTCAATAGAGAATACTACTCAATAGGTAGTTTCTCAGTCCTTGTCTCCTTCCCTCCCTCCCAATTTTTGGGGTCCCCAGTGCCTATTGTTCCCGTATTTGTGTCCATGTTTAGCTCCCATTTATAAGTAAGAACATGCGGTATTTGGTTTTCTGTTTTTGTGTTAGCTCGCTTAGGATAATATCCTGCAGCTGCATCTATATTGTTGCAAAGAACATGATTTTATTCTTTTCTATGGCTGCACAGTATTCCATGGTGTATATGTACCACAATTTCTTTATCTAATATACCACAGATAAGCACCTAGGTTAATTCCATGTCTTCTCTATAGAATCACTTAGTTCTTAATACTGTAGGAAGGTCTATCTGTAGAGGTAATATTTGAAAAAGAACCAGCAGAGCAAAGAAACTGGGAAATAAATTTCCAGGCAAAAAGACATCCCTAGTTCCTAGAACAGTGTCTGGCATATAGTAAGTGCTGATTAAATAATTTTTGAAGGCATGAAAGAATGAAGAACTTTTCATGATTTGCAGTAGACTCTGGTCAGTGGAAAGAATGTAGTGGTAGGCATCTCTCCTAGGACAAAGGACAAAAGAATGCCTAAAGTCCATTTCCCAAATTTTTTCTAAAGTTAGGGCTCAAAGATAAATTATCTTTTTGGCAAATAAATAAGATAGTACATAGGGGGCTACAATAAAACAGATTTATAATTTGGAAACAAATATATAAAATGGCCATTTTTAAAGATTTGAAGTAACAAAAAAAATTCACAAAAAAGTGTTGAATATGTATCTATAGAAGTTTTCTGCCCTAGAAGATGTATATTAACACGAGAGATTTGGGAAATACCCAAGCCCTGTCAAAGTGCCTTAGTTTCGGCTGCTGTAACAAAATACCATAAAATGGCTATAAAAAACAGGCGGCTTATAAAGAACAAAAATTTATTTCTCACTGCTCTGAAGGCTGGAAGTCCAAGATCAGAGTCCCAGCATGGTTACGCCATG
Organism: Pan troglodytes; assembly: GCF_028858775.2. Lineage (NCBI taxonomy): Eukaryota > Metazoa > Chordata > Mammalia > Primates > Hominidae > Pan > Pan troglodytes. The sequence goes on along the minus strand of NC_072412.2, from coordinate 84,076,587 downwards.
ACTAGGTAAGGGGCCTTTTCCATTCTGCCACCTTCTTATTGTATCCTTATATGGCAGAGGAAGAGAGAGAGCTTTGGTCTCCTCATCCCTTTAAAGGGCATTAATCCCATTCATAAGGGCTCCACCCTCATGACTTAACTACTCCCCAAAGGCCCCACCTCCAAATACCATTGCATTGGGGATTTAGGCTTCAACATATGAATTGTGAGGGCAAACAAACATTCAGTCTACAAAACAAGGTGATTAGAAAATACATTTAAGTTTGAAAGGTAGGCTTGCTAAAGAAATAGATTAACTCCTCTCTATCCTCAATAGAGAGGATCCTGGAGCCATGGTCCACCTAACTGGTGATTCTAGTGGAGATGATGTAACAGTCCTTCAGCATTTGCCAACTACCACCTTGGCTCTGATTTCACATCACTATTCAGTTTTTCCATGAACATTTTCCAGGGGTAATTGACTAGAATCACACTAGACTAACTTTGTGAGGTCAAGAACTGTATCTGTCCTACTTACCTATCTGTGCTTCTAGCGTAGAGTGTATACAAAATGGAGCTCAATATTGGTTTAATAAAATGGATATAGCTTTGTTTTTACTTTACAGCCCTTCTCTTACATGTTGGATTATCATTGATCAGCTTTGAGTAATTGGAGATCTTGACTTTGGAGTGTTCTGTCAACCTGAGAACCAGAGTATTATGGGCTGCATTGTGTTCACCCTCCCACCTCATCCATATATTGAAGTCCTAACCCCCAGTACCTCAGAATGTGACTGTATTTGGAGATAAGATTCTTATAGAGGTAATTGAATTAAAATGAAGTCATCGAGTAGTTCATATTTCAATATGACTGATGTCTTTATATGAAGAGGAGATTAGGACACAGCCATGTATAGAGGGGAGGCCATGTGAAGAGACAAGGAGAAGATAGCCATCTACAAGCTAAGGAGAGAATCCCCAGAAGAAACCAGTCCAGTTGACACCTTGATCTGGGATTTCCAACCTCTGGAATAAAAAAATAAATTCTGTTGTTTAAGCCACTCAGTTTGTGGTGCTTTGCTTTGGCAGTACTAGCAAACGAATACCCAGCTGCCCATCTAGGAGGAGGTGCCACCTTCCTGGCGTTTCTTTGACATTTCTGTTAATTCATGGAACAAATGATGGCTATGACAACTGTCTGAGAAAAGCCAAAAAAAGGTACTGCCAGATCTATTTTCCAGATAATCATATTGAGGCTCAAAGTGGTTCAAAGTAAAATTAAACATGCAGCTTGCTTGGCTGTATTGTCTTTTAAGTCTGTTCTTCAGAACATTATCCCTGGAAGATCAGTAGAAAAAAGAACTCTATGATCCAATATATTTGAAAACACTATATATTCTCTCTTCCCCTTAGTGATTCATGCAGTCTATTAGCATATTACGGACTCTGATACTGTATTTCAGAGGGCTATTTAATTTTATTATGTCTAGTATTTACCAAGTGTTTTTGATCAGAGAATTTATTTCCTATAGTGTCTCCTAATATTTAATACAATGAATATTCTATTGAAAATATTTCAGTAAATGCTTAACTATTTGCATTGGTGTTCAAATCTGTATTGCCAAATGGACATCAAATTCTATTTTGGTAATAAAGTACTGACATTATTATTAGCCAATGAGAACATTGGCTTAAGTGGCTCTCAAATAAATTGATGACATATGTTGTCCCCCCTGGCCAAACTGCCCTGTCCATCCTTATCCCCTTGGTTATATTTCAAAATCCTTCTCAAGTTTCACTTTCTTTGTATAACCGTTCTTTACCCTTTCTCCTCTTACCCCCTACCATAAGACATAGTCCATCACACTTTTTTCTGGATTGCATTCTGGTACATGTCATTTGTATAGATTTAATTATGTTTTGTATTGTATAGATTTAATTACATTTCTATTTTTCCTCTTAGATTGAGAAACTCTCGAGGGCAAGCTGTGTGTCACACTCATCTATCGCTGGCACAGAGCAGAGTGTCTGACACATGGTGAGTGCTCAGTGAAGGGTAACACAGTGAATTATTTCCTGGTCTGTAACCAGTCCTCTAGTGCTGTATCAGCTGGACACACTATCTTGTCTACCTTTTTAATCATATTAAAGGCATAGAATAAAAAAATTTTTCAATAGAATGTTCTGGAAAAAAGTACCAATACCTTTAAAATATTAAACTCAGCAAGCTGTATTGAGCATGCACTGAAGCTAGTGATGATCAGTTTTTGAATAATAATAGCTCTCATTGGTTATACACTTACTATGAGCCAGGCCTGTGCTAAATGCACTATTTTAGCATAACAATGACTACTATTGGCTCTGTGTTGCCATCATTTCCAAACAAAAGCACCAACACTATTGAAAACACAAAATGAGCCGTGAGTTCTTATCTGGAGAGTTGTGAGGAAGTAGTAGTGAGAAAGAACACAATTTCCTGTGGTCCAGCCCCTTCTCTTTATGCAGGAACTCCCTGCCCCCCAAATATATCCCAACTTAGCCTGTTACATTTCACCACTACTGTCACCACTGAAGGCCAAGCTGCCACCACATCTTGCCTGAACCACCACTAACTTTCCTATTTGCACCCACTCTTGTCTCCCAGCAGATTATTTTCCACTAGCAGCCACAGCAACTTTTTAAACTGTAAATTATATTACTAGATGTATTTGTTTAAAAACTCTAGTTGTTCACTATCACATTTGGAATAAAATTCACACACCTTATCAAGGTCTACAAAGCCTTTTTGATCTGTTTTCTACCTACCTCTCAGATACAATTTCTATGTTATTCATTTTTTTTATTTGTGCCTTGAGCAAGCTTATTCTTGTCTCAAGGCCTTGGCATTTGTATGTAGTTCTTTTTGCCTGGAAATTTCTTTCCCAGGTTCTTTGCTCTGTTGGTTCTTTTTCAAATATTACCTCTACAGATAGACCTTACTAATATTAGTCCTCTTTAGTTACGTTCTATTGCTTCTCCTGCGTGTGTGTGTGTGTATTCACTCACATAAGTATGTAAAATCATCTTTCTTATTTGTTTCTTATTTCTTTTATGTCTTCCTAAACTAGAAGGCATGTTCCATGAAAGCAGGGACATTACTAATTTATTTATGACATGCCCAGTTCCTAGAACAGTGTCTTGCATATAGTAAGTGCTGATTAAATAATTTTTGAAGGCATGAAAGAATGAAGAACTTTTCATGATTTGAAGTAGACTGTGGTCTGTGGAAAGAATGTAGTGGCAGTCATCACTCCTAGGACAAAGGACGAAAGAATGCCTGAAGTCCATTTCCCAGATTTTTTCTAAAGTTAGGGGTCACTGGGTCACTGAATATCAAAACAATGATCTACACACTGTTTTATAAGTGAAAATTAATTTTTTAAGGGACTTCCCATAGTGACACCACTAGATCCCATCCCTACCACTAGAGATGAAATAGCCTCTAATTTAGTCCTTTGGGTACTTCAGAAGGGAAATCCTCTTGGGTATGGTTTATGATAGTCAAAATTTGGAATCAATTCTATTCTAGAATTAACAACAACAGAATGAAGCTCTGGTAGAATGAAGTGGAATCCCTGCTGAACCCAGAAGCGAAAGAAGTTAGAGGGAACAGGACTGGAGCCTATGAAAACATCTCAGCAGTGAAAGAGGTAAAATGTCAGTTCTTGTGCTTTATTTGTGACCTGGCCTCTCTGGGAAACTACAGCCCTCAAGCCCACTGGGGAATGCATATCTGCTATCAGCCTTACATGACAAAATCCTTTCTCCTCTGGATTCAATGGGAAAATCATGTCAAGGTGTTTTTTTTTTTTTTTTAAGTTACTGTACAAGAAAGAACCACACTGTCATTGATCAGCTATAAACCTTCATGGCAGAGAAAATCATTGTGGGATCCAGCACGTTGCAAGAGAAGATGTGAGGGGCCTATGTAAGGTTCTGGGTATAAAAGCACATGAAACAATTTTGGCACTCCATAAATATTCACTTTCTCTTCTCTCCTTCCTTCCTTCATCATTTTCCTTTCAAGCCAGGTATAGTGCATGGAGAAAAGCAAGTTGAACACTCTACAAGTGCTATGTATTATCATTTAAAGATAAATTAAAAACAATTCCTCCTAAAATTGGTATGAGCAAAATGGAGATTTGCTTTGCAATAGTTTTCAAATAAAAAGAATACATTTGATCAAGCTCAAACTTAATGCCTTTTTACTTTTAAACATATAAAAATAACTCAATTTGTAATAACAATCATGATTACAATTCATAACCTAACATGATCTAACCTCTTCCAAATAACTTTAAGAGCTGTAGTATCTCCAGCATCTAGAACAATAGTTGGCACATAGTAGGTTATAATCAAATGTTTTTGAAGGTATAAAAGCATGAAGAGCTTCTTTATTATCCTTGGCAGAATCCAGCTGGGGGACAGAAACTTGGGGTGGTCACTCCTGGAAGGAAGTCCCTGAAATTTATTTCCTGCACCATTAATGGATCAGTGCTTTATTATTATCTCATGAAGTGCACTGAATTTGCTAAGCATATTCTACTTTTGGAAATACTTTAAAATATGTTATACATAATCTTCACAGCCCCCTTGTGAGGCAGGAGGAGTTTTGCTCTTCCTTACTAATTGCTAGAGAAACTACAACACAATGTGTTTACATAACTTGCCTTCTCCCTCCACCGATTTGTGGCCCCTCCAAGATTAAAGCTGTGATTTTCTGGCTGTAATCAAGTAGGCTACCTGAGTGTAACATATATGTTTCAAAGAGAGGATAAATAGGCTGCAAAAGTGAGGATTTTTGAATAAAAATGAAAAAAGCTGGTGCTAAGATGTTTAAATAGTGCAGATGAAGAACAACAATAAATTCTGGAATCATTGTCTCAGGAGAAGTGAAGACAGGCGAATACTGAGTGATGATGTTACAGGAGAGTATATGATTATTATAAATTTATGATACTTTTTCATTTTATCTTACATTACAGTTTCCAGTGTGCCCATTTATTTGTACGCTATAGAAAAAGAATCCTGGGAGATAGAACCAGTATTTTATACAATTTTTCATCATCCATAATACTTCAAGCATTTAAGAATCTAAGTAAATTTTAATTAGTTAGATGCCTCCATTTCTGCATTCGCCCTCTGTATCATAAAGAAAAATGAAGATGTTTTCATCTTTCCTAGGCACAGAATTAAAATGGAACAGCTAGAATCTAAGTCTACAAATATTTATACTTTAACTCTTTCAAACCACTTTATTGAGGTGTGACTGACATACAAAAAGCTGTACTATTTAATGTATGCAACTTGAGTTTGGAGATAAGTATACATTGGTGAAACCGTCACCACTATCTATGCCATAAACCTCTTCATCCCCTCCAAAGATTTCCTCCCACTCTGTTTATTATCATTTTTTTTTTTCTGATAAGAGCACTTTAGATAAGAGCTACCATCTTATGGTGGTTGCCAGGGGCCAGGGGCAGGTATTAGTCAAAGGGTACAAAGTTTCAGTTATACAAGATAAATAGATCCTAGAGATCTACTGTATAGTCTAGTGTCTACAGTTAACAATACCGTATTGTATACTTCAAAATTTGCTCAGAGGGTAGACCTTATTTTAAGGCTACAACTCTTTAAATCAGCAATTCTGGCCAGAGCTATAGAGTAGAAGACAATGTATACCAGGAGTGCTTGGAAGGCCAATTTGGAGCCCAATATGGAGTTGAAGAATTCATCACCCTGAGGTCCACTGAAACCCCCTTACTCTCTCCTTCTCATGGCCCAGACCTGGCAGACTCACTGGTAGTTATAGTCCTTGCTCAGTTTCTCTAGCTCACTGGCCATGCCTTAGACATCTTGAAGTCTAGTCTTACCATGAACTTGATGGTATTCTAACCCAGAAATTGCTTCTTGTCTCCACAGGTGCTTACCAATGGGCAGAAGGGTCACATAGTATGATGATGTGATGTGGGAAAGGACACTCCATCTGCCTGTGTGCCTGAGAAGATGGAGACCTAGGCTGAAATATTCTGGCATTCAATAAGGATTAATTTGTCTATATTAGCTACTGGGTATTTGAATTTTATAAAATTATATTTTATAGTTGTATAATGTTATAGTTTTATAATTTTATCACCAAAGTTTTTCAAGATCTCTTTCACTTTGTATTTTTGCTGGTTTCTTTCTCAAAACACATGTCTAGTAATGCCATTCTCCACTTCAAAGAATGGGACACAATTACACAAAGCATAGAACAAAGCCTAGGTTTCTTTCATGGCATTTATCGTTCTTTGGAATCTATTATATCTCTTACTCCCTCCACAAACTCTGATTTTAGCAATGCTGAAAACACTCGGTGCAGAGACCAAGGTGGATTCACTTTATTTCTCCTGTGCTCAGTACAAGCTGTGGCACAGAGTAGGTGGCCAGCGCATGCTTACTGAACGAATGGATGGATGCAACTATGGGGCAGTCTCTCAAGCGTGCCTTTCCCCGGTTCTCCTTTACGTTGGCTCGTGCTGCGCTCTCCACCTGGAAAGCCTTTTCCTGCCACTTTCTATTTTATTTGTATCTATTATTGCCCTATGTGTTCATGTCCAGAGCAAATGACAGCTCCCAGGGCAACTTTCCTAGATGTTGGACTTCATCCCTCTGTGTTCTGAATCGCCTTATGAATATGGCCTTCATGGTACTTTTTATTCTACCCTAGATGACAGTGTCTGTGGGCAATTTATTTCTACCCTGAACAAGAATAGAACAAGAATCCTGGGTGATAGAAGCAGTATTTTACAGAACTTTTCATCCTCTGTAATACTTTGAGGATTCAAGGGTCTAAGTAAATCTTAATTAGCTAGAATCCTCCCTTTCTGCATTCCCTCCTCTGTATCCCCTAAACTTCTCCCTTCAGTTCATCATTTTCCTCAGTTCATGCCTTCCTACCCTGTTTTAAATGGTATCCTCTTAAGTCCCACTTTTCTCTCCTGACTCCTCATCATATCTTTCACCCCACTCATGGAAGCCTGGGCTCAGGTCCTCCTTTTTCTTATAGGGCCAGCTCCTGCCCCTGCACTTTTTTCTTCTTATGAGTACTATAAAGGCAGTAACAGTGACTGTTTTGAAGACACAAAGAGGAGTGTGAGATAGTTACAAAGATGGTGGCCCCTTGGCCTGGGGAATTAGAATAAATGACAAATAAAAATATGGAGGTAGAGTATATCTCTCTAAGGAAGACTGCTCTCTATTTGGCTTTAGCCCACATTGTTGAGGGGGACATTTTCTTTGAGGAGGTCCTCACTTGCCTTCTCTCTTGTCAGCTCTGCCCCAGAACTCTCCAAGCAACTCCAGGTCACAAAATATGAAACAGTAGTAGATGAGTCAGTCCATGCCCAAGAAGAGGCTCTAGTGGGGATTGATATGAGGAAAGGTTATGGAGGCTAGATCGGGGCCAAGGCATAGTCCAGGTAGCAAGGGGATGGTGAGTTAGGCAGGACACCAGGGAAAGGGTGGGAGGTCTAAGATGCTTTCTTCTCATCTATGGTGAGGGCTGGGGAGAAGAAATGTTAAAGATGGTCCAAGTTCATTTATATTCACATCTTCCCATTTGTCCAGTTCAATTTCCCTTTATCCACATCATACCAATACTTCCATTTTTTTCTTAAATTCTTTTATGTATGCTCTTATTCTTTTCTATCCCTAATAGTACAGTTCTCTTTGTCATCATTGTTTGGTCATCCTGTATGTTTTTTTAATAACCTGCATTTCTCAATTTGTTTGCTTTTTTGTCCAAGTCCATCTGAGTCATGTCTTCATCTGAGGTGGATTTATATCCTCATCCTCCACTGATTCTGTTATCATTTTGAGGTGGGGGAGGCCTGTGGCTGGAGGGGAACCTGGGGACGTATTCTACTTTCTAGCACTATCTTAAGGAAGACTGCCACCAGGAGTGGGACTTCTCAGTGTTTGGTTCCCACACCTGGACAAAGCAGGTCACAAAGCAGGTCGGGGATCTGAAGCTCTTTGTCAGAAACTAGCTACAGGTGTGAGGAGGCAGCCATGGAGATAGGAAAAGAGAAATAAGCCTTAGAGAAGTTTTGAGAGAAATGACACGCCTATGGCCTTAAAGCTGAGCCACAAGGTGGAGAGAAAGCCTTCTTATGAGCTTAAAACATAACCAGGAGCCAAAAAGGTTTAATCCTTTTTGATGCCACGTGGAAGGACCATGATATTGGGGTCTTACACCTTCCTTTCAATAACCTCCCACAAGCTGAGCTAACAAAAGAATGTTTCTTCAGCAGGCAGGTATATGGTAAGTCCAGCTAACTACTTAAAAAATCTAAATATCTAAGACAATCCCTTAACTTTTCATTCTTTTCACTCATTAATAAGCTGTTTGGTTCCTTTTTCTTTTTAATTTGTGCAAATGTACATAGCACATGAGAAATTTTGTTATGTATATATAATATATATTGATCAAGTTAGGGTAATCAGGGTGTCCGTCACGTAAGTACAATACATTTTGTTAAGTATAGTCATCCTACTTTGCTATCAAACACTGAATTTATGCATTCTATCTTACTGTATGTCTGCATCTTTTAACACACTTCTCTCATCTTGCCCAGTCTTTGTTATCTATTTTTCTACTCTCTGTCTCCATGTGTGCAAATTTTTTATCAGCTAGTCAATTTCTGTGTCTTCATGTAACTAGTGTGTGCATGGCAAACCACACTGTACTAAGGACTGAAATGGGGCTGTATGGAATGAGTCAATTTATACAAATATGTTTGCAGATATCAAAAGTGTATGACAGCCTCAACCCTAAATTATTCTGTACCTCCAAATAAAAGTTTCTTTTGCAAGAATGGGAGAACTGTATTATTCTATCACTTCTTAAAATATTCATAAAGCAAGGGCCATCTTGAGAGGGGAAAAGCATTTTCCCCACATTCTATGCTGTCATAAAGGCTTCATGGTCAAGCTGAGCTTTCAAGAGGAGGCCTTTCTCTGGTCTATGGCCAGAGGCTTGAGCAACCAAATTTTATTATCTAGATCACAAGATATATAAATCCTGCCTTCAGTAGATCCTCTATTACTTCCTCCCACTTCTCCAGGCAAATCCACCTTGAATTTGTACAAGGAGAATTGGCAATAATTAATAGGCAAGGATGGACAGCTACATGTGCCCTGGCACTCTCTGCTTTGAATAAGCCAACTACACTGACTAGAGAGCTGCAGGAGTCAAAAGTTGTTGTTCTCTTGGTTCAGAATGATTTCCCACTACTCAGCTTTTTATCTACGTTTTGCCCATTCCTCAAAGGTCAACTCCCTCTCTCTTGCTACTAGGGGCCTTCCCTGCTGATGATTCTTATGGCAGCCCCTTCCTTTTCTGAGCCTATACTACCTGCACTGTTCTCATTAATAATCCTTAGTACTCTGTCTATACCTGATTACTTGGACACATTGTGCTGCTTTCTAGATTTTTTTTTTTTTTTTTCTGAGACAGAGTCTTGCTCTGTCACCCAGGCTAGAGTGCTGTGGTGTGATCACAGCTCACTGCAGCCTCCACCTTGTGGCCTCAACAGTCCTCCCACTTCAGTCTCCCTAGTAGCTAGGACAACAGGCGCATGACACCAGGCCCAGCTAATTTCTGCAGTTTTTGTAGAGGTGGGGCTTCACCATGTTGCCCAGACTTGTCTCAAACTCTTGGGTTCAAGTGATCCTCCTGCCTCGGCCTCCCAAAGTGCTGGGATGACCTAGTGTTTCATAAAGGGAAATTTTTTGTACTGACAGTTCCTTCAAAGAAACATTTATAACTCATTATTTTATATCTTTTACTTTCAGGAACTTATTGTTGGAAATTAGTTAACACGTGACCAGTTGAATTAAATTCTATAACGTTTTTAAAAATAGAGACTTTTGATTAAAGATATCTTAAAGATCCCAGTAAAATGTTCAAATCATTTCAAAATTTATTTTTAGTTTTAAATATAAAGAAATGGAATAAATTATAGTCTTAACTTTGAATTCTTTGACTCTTTTTCTCCTTTTCTCCTTGACATGGGGATGAATAATGTAATAGTATGGTTTGTACCTGCAGTGACAATAACAATACTAAATAATGTTCATCTAACACAGGTACTAGTATTCTGAACCCTTTAAATGTATTTTCTTTCCATTAGCCCTTCAGGACTGTACTGTTAACATGCCCATTAATAGATGAAGAACTGGTATTTAGGGAGGTGACTTCCAAAAGTCACTCACTCACTCACTTATTAAGAGGAAGAAGAGAGTTTTGAGCCCTGGTTTATCTGAGGCCAGATCCCAAATCCTAATCATTGATCTTTACAGTATCTCTCTGTCCCTAGATTAATTATTGCAAATGTCCCTCTTGCAAAAACAAGTTGAGCTCCTTCATTTATTACCAATGAACACAAAGTCCAGAACAGTGGCATTCACCATGGATCTGTACCCTTCCAGTACACCATGATGGCAAGCTTTCATTCAGCTCTGCTGCCATGCCCAAACCTTGTCCTTCCAGGTTTTACAAGTTTTGGAAAAGACTAATTTATAGTTCACAGAGCTATGTACTTCACTGGGATATACTGAAATGGAGACCTGGCCTGTTAAGTACATGATATTTTATTTTGATACATGTAGCTATAAGCTATATACTATTTGAACAAACAGTAGAAAGAGCCAAACAGCTGATTTCCCTTTAGCCTTGACTCTTGAGTACTCAGGGAATTGTTATCTGAGGGGATCTGTAATACGACAAAGTTTTTCATCTGTAGGTCATTAGCACTAAGTACAATCCAGGATAATAAGGGCCATAAGGTGTTTTTTGGTAGCTATTTGACACTTTACAAGAAATAAATTTATGTTCTGATGGACATCAGGAATATAGCCATAGAACCTTCTAACATCTATGGCTTCCTGAAGGATTCTTTAAAGAAGTATGTTAATAAGAGTTGATAATTATATCAGAAATGATTTCCTGAAATCTGCACTGGAAATGTAAAAGAAAGCTTGAATTCCCTCCACAGATATGGGAAATGGCCCCTCCTATTGTAATATCAAAAGGCTGTGCTGAAATTATTTGCATAATACTGTGTGAATGACATGGGCCACATATACATCCTATAAACCCTCATGGACAGCTTGGGACACCCACATGGACAGCAGTCTTTCCCTATAGACCTTCAAGAATGGGTCAAGAAAGACTAACTGATCAGATGATGTGAGGGCCATCTGCAGTTAACAGGAGCATAATTTAGCTACTGAAGAGACCATATAGGGTAAGAATTAAGAGCAGGGACTCATGCCAGGTTGCTGAGCTCCACCACCTACCAGCTATGTAACCTTGAGGAAGGCAGGCACTCAGTCTCCCTGCCACTCAACTCCTTAGCTCTAAAATGTGGACCATAATAGAATCATCCTTGCAGGGTTGTTGTGAGCATTAAATGAGCTGATATATATGAAGTACTTAGAATAGTGCCTGGTACATTTAAGGAATGACTATTATTATTATTAGAGCAGAATATAGGGAATTATATTGACGTTCATAATAAATGTAAAGGAGCTCTTGAAATTGCGGTTTTTCAATCCTCTTAAGTGAACTAGAAAATATCTATATCTATTTGACATTGTCTGGGTGCCAGGCACCCAGCAGGTTGCCAAGGATACAAACATGAAAAAGTCATAGTCCTTATCCTTGAGGGATTTATCATTGTGAGTAAGGCAGATATGTATAACAATGATCCTCAATTATTATGTTAAGTGCATGAATAGAGATGTCAAGTTGTTATGAGCTGATAAAGAAAGGATTGAATAATTCTCCCTGGGAGGGCTGCTCCAAGAAGATATTGTTCAACTGCATCTTAAAGAATGAGTAGAAGTAAGTTTACCAACATTCAGGACCTGGTGATGGATCTCTTTTTTGGAAGATGCTGTATTTATCTGTATTGTACCTAGAATATTGTGTCGACTTTATCACTGAATAATAGCAGTATTTGCTAATCAACTATGACATGATGGTCTCTTTATTAGCTTTTCTACAAAAGGGTAGAGAGAAAAGAGAATGGGGAGGAAGAGAAAGGGTGAGGAGAGAAAATCAGAAAGAGGAGAAAGAGGAAAGAGCATAATTTTCCCAAAGGTAAAGTTAAAGATAGGAAGGTAAAAAGCTTTCCTGTGTAATATCCTATTCAAAGGCAATAATGTCCCAGTGGCTTATTTCAGTAAATTAATCAGACACATCGAAGCCAAGGAAGGGGCCCTGTCTTTCACCGTTATGAATGAAAGAACTTTATTTAGAGACAATTCCTCCAAGGAAACAATGCTGTTTTAACTGATTTTCATGTGACATCCGGATTTGTCCCTCAATAAGTAACATACAGACATTTCAACTGCAGTTTGCCCAGTTCTGCTTCACTGGTCATTGGGGAAATTCATCTAAAGCTGCAAAAAAGACTAGGAATGTTTGCATCATATTAATAAACAGGAAACCGAGGAAACTGCCAACTGGCAGCAGAGTGTGTTTTGGTGGTTTGATAAGGCTACTAAAGAGTTTATGATGTGACAGATGTTTCACTACACTATTGTGAAATGAATAGATTATGAGAAGTAATTAGATGTACATTGGAATCAATGCTGTTATCATCGAGGCCTTCGGGCGATGCAGTAGATGAGAGTCTTGGCAGCAGGTGGTCCAATGGCTCCGAGACAGGAAGACACACCGCGGGAGACTGAGTGACAGGTTTCACAGATCCAGGGGGTGAGAGATCTGAGCTGGGGCTTGCATTTGTAATCTTTACTCATGTATAAATAATAACAACTCCACCATTGACTTCATATGCTATGTCATAGCCTCTGTTACCCTCACACACGTAGAATAGTGCTGGTTTCAGACACGCAAAGTTATTCTTGGTCTCCGTGTTTTCAAATATGCATATGTATGTTCAACTGTAACTGACAGCTCTATCATTTTTTGAGGGAAGATTTTTAGAGCTAATCATCTGATGATTACATTTATTTTTAATGCTTGGCATTGAGCCGCCATTGTACAAAACTTCCTATAGGTTGCAGATCAGAAGCTGCAAAGTACTTTAACTGCCTTTCATCAGGAAAATGATTTCTTCTCTGTGGCTCAATGACTAACGTTTAAAGACACACGTTTGCCTCTCTGCTCTGTGAAATCCCTTTGCAGGAGATTTGGCAGGGTCACCCTCCATCCTTGAAGCAACCATATGGAGCCTGCTGCTTTCAAGAGAAGGTTTTGGTTTCTGCCAGTTTCCCGGGTCAGCTATTAGCACACTGGGGAATGTTGAAGTTTCCAAGCACAGAATGAAGAGGGAGGAAAGAAATGGGTGATTAGGGGAATTAAGTAACTGATTCCCTGTGTACATCTGCCACCCCTGCAGGAAGAAATATCTGGTAAAACCATTTATTAGCCCCTATCTGCTTAAAACAGCAATGGTATTTATGTAAAAGAAGGCGGGGAGCTTTATTGAACAATCTCAAAATAATATGTAGCTCTCATAATTAAAAAGATCTTAGTAGAAAATATGTAGCATATGCTGTATACTCATTCACATGTATACAAGTTTATAATACTCTTATGTTTCTACCTCATTAATTCTATTAGTTCTTCTATTAGAAGAAGTTCTTCTATTAGTTCTTCTATTAATTCTTTTAATAAGCATTCATTGAACCTTTGCTATAACCCTATTACTTGCTGTTACGGATATGAACTTAAGTGATTATGTCATGAAGAACGCAATTGTGTGTGTGTGCGCATGCGTGCATGTGCGTGCATACATGCTTTCATGTTACTCCCTGTGTGCTTTCCACACAAGAAACTAGATATTTTGTTGGGGTGGTCTTTTTGGGTGCTTTCTTTGAGGCTAGTATGCATTATGTATCAGACTTCACAGAACAGAGAATAAAAATCGATGTCATCTAAAGAAATAATATAGTACTATGATAGAAAAACCCTTTAAAACCTAAGCACAGCTAGTTGGCATTCTTAACTAATCCATGGATGTTTTGGCATAAGCAGTGGCTGCAAAACATGTTCTAAGATGATAAGATTTTGTTTCTTATTAGTAATCTGCTTAATGAAAGCCTAGAAAAAATAATGTACTCCACATGCCACAGATTAAAATAAGAGTGATAAATATCTAAATGTATGAAACACAAAGCTTTTGCTTTTCAAAGTTCTGCTGTATTGGCTGTGTCTGGGGATCTCTAGTGTAAATCATAAGCTCATATATTTCTAATAGAGCTATGGTTGATCAATCAAGACTTCCTACCAAGGCAATGATGCTTAATCCTTCATATATAACAGGACCTCATCAAATGGGCACAAGAAACAATCTGAAGAGGAAGGATCTGTGCAATGGGTCTATCCCCAAATGAGCAAGAAGTTACAGTAATAAAAGCAGCCACTTATGGAATACTCTGCTAAGTGCTTTCCAGATATTATCTCATTTAATCTTACCAATAGCCTTAGACAGTACATTCTATGATTATCTTTATTTTATAGATGAAAACATTAGAGTTTGGGTTAAGAAAATCACCCAGAGTTGTTCAAAGAATGTCAAAACCTGGATTTAAAACCAGTCCTCTGATTTCAAAGCTCATTTGCTTTGTCACCATATTTCAGGTCATATATTTTTATTTGAGTTCTTCGCTTTTTCTGTGGGACTTAAGGTCTGACAGGTTTCAAATAAACAGGACAGTTATTCACTCTTGGTAGGAGTGTAAATTAGTTCCACCATTGTGGAAGACAGTGTGGTGATTCCTCAAGGATCTAGAAACAGAAATACCATTTGACCCAGCAATTCCATTACTGGGTATATACCCAAAGGATTATAAATCATTCTACTATAAAGGCACATGCACACGTATGTTTACTGTAACACTATTCACAATAACGAAGACTTGGAACCAACCCAAATGCCCATCAATGATAGACTGGATAAAGAAAATGTTGCACATACACACCATGGAATACTATGTAGCCATAAAAAAGGATGAGTTCCTGTCCTTTGCAGGGACATGGATGAAGCTGGAAACCATCATTCTCAGCAAGCAGAAAACCGAACACCACATCTTCTCACTCATAAGTGGGAGTTAAACAATGAGAACACCTGGACACAGGGAGGGGAACATCACACATGGGGGCATGTCAGGGGTTGGGGGGCTTGGGGAAGTATAGCATTAGGAGAAATACCTAATGTAGATGGTGGATTGATGGGTGCAGCAAACCACCATGGCACGTGTATACCTATGTAACAAACCTGCATGTTCTGCACATGAATCCCAGAACTTAAAGTATCATTAAAAAAGAAAGAAAACATTCATGGTAATTGTATTCTAGCATCTTCCCAAGAATTATTGTGATACATGAATTAGGGCTAAATTTGTTTTAAAATTATTTGATATTTCATGTTAAGTATATTGCCTCAAAACAGAATATTTTAGGATTATTAGGCTTGCTCAGTATGACTCAATGCTTTTCTTCATACAAGGAGAATCAGTGACTGCTTGCCAAAATGTAGTAGACTCTAGCCTATTTATTATTATTAGTAGTAGTAGTAGTTTGTTACTTTATTGTATTTTAGATTCAGGAGGTATGTGTGCTGGTTTGTTACATAGATATATTGTATAATGGTAATGGTTCTAGTAAAATCATCACCCAAATAGGGTATAAAAACACAAATTATCTATTGAGTACAATATTGGTTACAAACACAAAACTTAGAACACAATTCAAAATATCATCATTAAAAAAAGAAAATTCATGCAACTCTATTTTCTGGTTGAATAAAGAAAATAGTGGCACAAAACAAAGCTTAACAGTATGTACATTTATATTCATTGGGATTCTTGCTATATTGACTTTGCTCCCAATATTAACTATGGGGCTTTGAATGAATGTGCCCATGGGTTCCAGTGATTGGTGTGTTATTCCATCTGTACCATAGCAATTAATTACACAATACCCTCAGGTGGTTAAATTAAATAGTATCTTTGGGTGATTGAATTAAACAAGATCCTCAGGTGGTTCATGTGTACGTTAAAGTCAGAAAAGCACTAGTCCAACCTAGCAATGCTTAAACATCTCCACCCATGTGAACGCCATTCTGTCTTTAGACAGATCTGGCTGTTAAAAAGTTTGAAGTAAACTTTGTCTCCAAATAGCTATCAAACTTAGATTAAAACTCTATGTTGAAGCTTTTATTAGGCAAATTGATACCAAAGTTTATATGGAATAACAAACATGGAAGAATGCTCAGAAAAACACACAAAGAAAAACAGCCAGACATTAAAACATACTATAAGTCTCTGTAATTAAAACATTATTATATCGGCACATAAGAAGACAAACACATGAGTGGAACAGAAAATAACCGAGAAATAAAGCCAAGTATATACATAAAATTAGTATATATTAAAGATAGTAGCTGAAATCATTTGAGCAAAGGTAAATTTTGCAAATAATGGTGCTTAGTAGCCATTTAGAAATAAAATTAGATCTATTCCTCCTATTATAAGAATAATCTCCATATCTATAAAAATTTGAAATATGAAGCCATATCAATACCAGACCAATTCATGGTTGAATTTCTCCTCAACCTAGGGATAGGAAAATATTTTTGAACTATGACTCAACATCTGGCAGTAAAAAAGATAGTTGATAAGTAAGTTTGACTCCATAGATTTCTTTTTCTCATGACAAAAACACCAGAAACAAAGTCAGAAGACCATTAAGACATTAGAAGAAAATATTTGTAACATACATCACAAAGGTCTGCTATCCCTAATATATTAAGAACTCTTAAAGATTGAGATACTGAGGACCCAAAACCCAATAGAAGAATGGAATGAATCCATAAATAGACAATTCACAAAAAAAGTTATCAAACGGCTTTTAAACTATTGAAAGATGTTCAAATGTACACATAATTACATAAGTGCAAATTAAAACAACACTGAGGGCCGGGCGCGGTGGCTCACGCTTGTAATCCCAGCACTTTGGGAGGCCAAGGCGGGTGGATCATCTGAGGTCAGGAGTTCGAGATCAGCCTGACAAACACGGAGAAACCCCGTCTCTACTAAAAATACAAAATTAGCCGGGCATGGTGGCGCATGCCTGTAATCCCAGCTATTTGGGAGGCTGAGACAGGAGAATCGCTTGGACCCGGGAGGCGGAGGTTGTGGTGAGTCAAGATCATGCCACTGCACTCCAGCCTGAGCAACAGGAGTGAAACTCGGTAAAAAAAAAAAAAAAAAATCCCACCACTGAGATGTTATTTCCCACCTAACAGATTGGCAAAAGTTAAAAAGCATTATAATATATTCTGTTGGTAAGTTTGTGGGAAAATAGGTACTTTCTCATGTATTTCTAGAGGGAAGGCAAAGTGATACCTACAGCCTGTATGCAAGAAAATTTGGCCATATTTAAAAAATCTACATATGCACTTACTTTTAGACCCAGCAATAGCACTCACAGGAATTTACACTGTAATTACACCTCCAATAAAACACAGATTCTAAATAAACAAATAAAACACAGTACACAGTTTTTAATTGCATCAACAATAAAAGTGTAAGAATATTAATCATATCATTGTTTGTAATTATAAAATGTGTGAAACAACCTAAATGCCCATACATAGAAGAGTGGTGGGATAAACTGTGATACGTTTGTACAAGGGAATACGAGGCATCTGTAAAAAAGAATGAAGAAGAGCTCTATGACTGATGTGGAATGCTTTCCAGGATGTATTGATAAGTAAAAAATGAGAAGTGCAAAGAGCATCTGTAGTAGGCTAATTTTTTATGTAAGCATGAAAGGAAAATAAGAAAATAAACGTGTATCAGCTTATATGTGGAAAACAACACAGTAAAGATAAATGAGAAGTAATGAGACTGGTTACTTACAGGAGGTATGGAGGAAAGAATGGAGGAATGAGAATAGAATAGAAAGGATAAGAGGAGAATGACACTCTTCTGAGTACATGCGGTTTTGGTATAATTCTGAGTTTTAGAAGCTTGTTAATGTTTCACGTGCATAAAAATAAATAATTAAAATTAACTAGAAGAGGGAGGAACCAAAAGTGTAATGTAAACAGTAACAAATTAATCTAACGGCATTACAAATGTATAGCAAAGCCACATTGAAGTGGGTAGGGAATAAAAAAATAGATCCAAGTCAATTTGGAAAACAATCTTTTGACAATATACATAACGGTAAAAGACAAAAAGAACTGTACTCAAATATTGGACAATAGTTTTTAAATTTGTTTTTCACAGAAGTATGAGTTAGTGACTCTGAGACTACTTTATATGTAATCTGGAATTAAATAAATGTGTAAATATATTGTGGCTAATGAGGTCTGGGTTTTTCGTTGTCAGATAAAGAGTTACAAATAAGGGAAGAGACAAGGTTGGAATCAGCCCTCTGGTGTTGGACTGGAATGAGACGTATCGATATGAACTCATGGTTTCTAAAATATGTACAGGTAGACAGATATAGAAATTGATGTGTGTGCATGTGTGTGTGTGTGCATGTGTGTGGATACATACTTATATTTCCCCGTTCTTTATGCTAAGGGGGCCTAGAAGAAATGACACCTCAGAAGGAACAAACACATCTAACACCCAGATCTTCGTTTTTAAATGCCATTTTCCAATAAGGGAAACAAGGATTTCTTGGAGAAATTGCTGATATCATAAAATGCGTCATGACTTTCCAGGACTAGGACAAGGAAAAGAAAAACAAAACAAGATAAGCCAGGAGCATCGTGTAGTGCCAGAAATTAAGCAAGTGCTTAAAAAATGATAAACATATGTCAAAAGGACTTTGAAGGGACACAGGAGCCAATCTGAAGTAATTTTCATGGCCAAATCTAGAGAAAAGTGAATTATAACTCAAAGAATAAAGCAAATATTACTATACTTATTTATACCTATACTGATATAGATACAAAAATCAATTGAAAAAATTGTCGAACCAACAATTCAGTAGAGAAGGGGCAGCCCTTCCCTATGGTAGGATTTTAATTAATAAGTGTGAAAGAAATAATGCAAATGGGAAATCACCATTTGACTTGACAGATACATCACAGTAATTGTTGCAAACAGAAAGCACCAATAGATGCTAAAATTAGTGTGTGAAATTATGATCAGAAACGATATATTTACATAACTCAAAGTATCACCACACAAGATATCTATTAATTGCAAAGGGAAAAGTAGTAACTTTGCAGTGAAAAAGCCTGGAAGACATTACCTTTAACAAATGATTGGAGTTAACCTCATCAGTAAGGAAGCATATTGATATCATGTGCCTTCTGATATGATGCACCTAGGAGGGTACTATGCTATGGCTGTATAATACTTGCTAAAAATACACAAGCCTGTATTTAATCATGAGAAAACTTCAGACAAGGCCCAATTGAGGGCCATTCTACAAAAATATCTGGCCAATATTCTTCGAAGGTTTCAAGGCCTTGAAAAACAAAAACAATTGAGGAACTTCCCCAGTTGGTGAAGGCAAAGTATGAAATCCTCAGCTGTTTCTCCATGGTTGACTTTAAGCCCACTCATTTCCTGTTTACTCTCTAACAAGTTCCAGTTTGTGTAACTTCTCTTAAAGGAGTCTTTTGGGATGGGAAGCCTTAGTCAAAGTCTTAAAAGTCAAATATCTTAAAAGGCTAAAGTGAAATTATCATCTCGTTTGTTTCTGATATTTGACTCCTATTAAAAGGGACTGAATTTCATAAAATTCCAAAGGAGTCATGCAATGTTGTTATCTCAAATTGAGGTGGGACACTTAAATAGGACAGAGGGGGTGACTGCCAAGCCACTGTTGCCATCTGCAGCTGCCACACTGTTTCCTAAATCCTGCATCTATAGTTGATGTGTTATGGAGTCTCCATATAGAATCTTGTATTCATTCCCATTGTATTTTATCTTGCTAGATTTTACATCATTGCTGTAGCTTGTTGATATCTTTTTCTATTTGAAGCTGTAATCAAATACAAAAGCCATTGTGCCATCTAAAAATTTGTTGAGTAAGCCTTCTATACTTTCATCAGAGTCATGGATAAAAATGTTGAACAAAATCAATCTCCTTCTAGATTGATATCAATTATTACATAGAATACATTTTCATCATACAAATTATTACTAACCCAACTCACCCAAAGTATCCATGTATTCAGTCAAGCATGCTCCATTTTGTTCACCAGGATATAAAAGGGAAATTGTCAAATGAATTTGGAGTTCAGAGTCTTTTTACCACAGTTCATGAATTAATGTCCTACATTTGTTGTTTGGCTGAGAAAAGGGTCTCTCACAGCATCTAGTATCACAAACGTCAATTGAAGTCTGTGTCAATCTGGCTTCATTTCTGCTCTGGCCGCCTTAGAATTATCACTGAACAACTGCCAACGTGTCACTCCAAATAGCATCTGGAGAAAGTAGAGACACTGACAAGCCAACAAGGTATTTTTTGCCCTAACTTCTGTTCCAACAAAAATGATGAGATTAAGTGAATGGGTACTTCATAATACAAGCAACTCGAGTTGCTCCTAGCCAGGAAACATAAGCTTTTATTAGCCCATTTATGCCTAGTGTTCTATTATTGGAACACATGTGGGTCTTTTAACACAATTTAAATAATTATATTCCATAAAATTTGTCCAAAGAAAGAAAGAAAGAGACAGTCGAGTCCACTGTTGTATATGCTGTTCAATGATTTTTAACTCATATGTCACTCTAGCCAATCTAAAAGTAGAAACTATTACAGGCAGTTTATGAAGACTCTTATCTTATTTTGGGTATATTTTTAAAAATCTAGATTGTTTATTGTATTATACAAAAAAATAAGGAAAGTCAAGTATGTTAATTTCTTTAAAATCACTTAAAATGTTTGTCCTTCCAGAAGACTTATGTGCTAAAACTCACAGCATGTAATTTCAGCTGCTGATCAGTGTATTCTGACTTATAGAAGCAAGATATTGCTGTAGCAGTCCCTACTATAGCCCATATTATTGACACTGGAGACATTTGGAGCTCTTAAGTCTGTTTGAAAATCCTTCATAGTTGCCTGCACATGGGGCCCCCTCCAGACCTCGACCTATATATTTCTTCATCTGTGTTTAGTTGAATTGTTTAAAGTATCCTTTGCAATAAACGATTAAATTTTCAAGGCTGAGAAATTCAAGATCAAGGTGCTGCCAAATTTAGTTTCCGATGAAGACTTCCTTCCTAGCTTATAGAAGGCTGCCTTCTCTCTGCGTGCTCGCAAGATCTCTTCTTTGTGTGCTTAGTTTGTTTACTGTTCCTATAACTGAATACCTGAGACAGGGTAATTTATAAAGAAGGTAAATTTGGCCAGGCGCGGTGGCTCACGCCTGTAATCCCAGCACTTTGGGAGGTGGAGGCGGGCGGATCACGAGGTCAGATCAAGACCAACTTGGCTAAAACGGTGAAACCCCGTCTCTACTAAAAATACAAAAAAATTAGCTGGTCGTGGTGACAGGCGCCTGCAGTCCCAGCTACTCGGGAGGCTGAGGCAGGAGAATGGTGTGAACCCAGGAGGCGGAGCTTGCCGTGAGCTGAGATCGCGCCACTGCACTCCAGCCTGGGCGACAGAGGAAGACTGTCAAAAAAAAAAAAAAAAAAAGGTAAATTTATTTTTTTATAGTTCTGGACACTGAAAAGTCCAAGGTTTAGGGGCTGCATCTGGGAACTTTGCTCTTTGCTCTTAAGGCCTTGAACTGACTGGATGAGGCTCACCATATTATGTAGAGGAATATGTGCTTTATGGAAAGTAAAAATTAACAAAATTTATAAGAAATTAACTACATATGAATCATAGACCTAAATGTGAAATGCAATATTATAAAACTACTGAAAGATAACATAGGAAGGAACTTATATGACCTGGGATATGGCAATTAATTTTTAGATGCAGCATTAAAGACATGATCCAAGAAAGACTTCAGTAAAATTAAAATCTTCTGCTCTGCAAAAGTCACTAACATGAAGACGAGAAGACAAACCCTAGAGTGGGAGAAAATATTTGCAAAACTATCAGATAAAGGACCATTATCCAAAATACGCAAAGAACTTTTAAAACTCAGCAATAACAAAACACACAACCCAATTAAAAACTGGACCGAAGGCCTTAAGAGACACCTCACCAAAGAAGATATACAGACTGCAGATAAGTCTGTGAATGTGAAAAGGTGTTCAACATGTCATCAGAAAATGCAACTAAAAACAATAATGATGTAATCCCAGCACTTTGGGAGGCCAAGGCAGGTGGATCACGAGGTCAGGAGATTGAGACCATCCTGGCTAACACGGTGAAACGCTGTCTCTACTAAAAATACAAAAAATTAGCCAGGCGTGGTGGCGGGTGCCTGTAGTCCCAGCTACTCGGGAGGCTGAGGCAGAAGAATGGCGTGAACCTGGGAGGCGGAGCTGGCAGTGAGCCCAGATCGTGCCACTGCACCCTAGCATGGGTGACAGAGTGAGACTCCGTCTCAAAAAATAATAATAATAATAATAAAGAGATATCATTACACAATGATCAGAATAGCCAAAATCCAGAGTACTAACACCACCAAATGCTGGCAAGGAATTGGAGTAACAAGAATGCTGCTGGGAATGCAAATTTGTACCACCACATTGGAAGACAGTTTGGCAGTTTTTTATGAAACTGAACATACTCTTACCATATAATCCAGCAATTGTGAAACCAATCCTATAAACTTTATAAAATTAATCAGGATAAGTGAAAATAAAGCAAGCTTGCAGCACACTCAGTGTTAATGATTAGGTCAGCTTACTCCCTGACCTGTTTCCTTACAGTTGTCTATTGCCCCAGAATCACATAAACCCTGTTACAAGATTATAGCTCTTCTCTTAACTGCTTTATAGATAAACATTGTGAAACATTGAGTTTTTCATCTGAGGTATTCTTTTGGGTCCTGCATCGTGGTGAAACTAACTGACACCAGCTGGTCTGAAGGATCCCATGAGAAGCTAACTCAACAAAGAATGCAGTTTCCACATCCTGATGATTTCATCCCCCTTACCCTGACCAATCAATTACCCCAATTTTCCAGCCCCTGGCTCTCCGTAATCCCCTTAAAAACCCCAGCCCAAAAACTCCTCAGAGAGACAGATATGGGGGTTCCTCCCGTCTCCTTGCTCAGCTGCACTGTGATCATTAAACCCTTTCTCTGGAAAAAAAAATATTATAAGCTTTTTAAAAAACAATAGTGGAAAAATAAAACCACAATAAAAATGGTGTATAGGTCTCATAAAAATTCTAGAAGAAAACCTAGGAGAAACTCTCCTGGACATTGTCCTAGGCAAATAATTTGTGACTAAGACCCCAAAAGCCAAATGCAACAAAAACAAAAATAAATAAATGGGACCTAATTAAACTAAAAAGCTTCTATACAGCAAAAGAAATAATCTTTAGAGTAAACAGACAAACCACAGAACAGGAGAAAATATTTGCAAACTACACATTTGACAAAGGACTAATATCTAGAATCTGCAAGGAACTCAAACAAATCAGCAAGAAAAAAACAAATAATTTCATTAAAAATTATTGAAAGTGGGCAAGTGACATGAACAGACAGTTCTCAAAAAAAGATATACAAATGACCAAGAAGCATATGGAAAAATGCTCTACATCACTAGTCATCAGCAAAATGCAAATTAAAACCACAATGAGATACTACCTTACTCCAGCCAGAATGACCATTATTAAAAAGGTAAAAAAATAGACATTGCATGGATATGATGAAAGGGAATTCTTATATGCTTGTGGTGGAAATGTAAATTAGCACAACCTCTATGGAAAACAGCACAGAGATTTCTCAAAGAACTAAAAATAGATATACCATTCAATCCAGCAATTCCACTACTGGATATCTACCCAAAGGAAAAGAAGTCATTATATCAAAAAATCACCTGCATGCATACGCTTATTGCAGCACAATTCACAACTGCAAAAATATGGAACCAACATAAGTGCCCATCAAACAATGAGTGGATAAAGAAAATGTAGTACATATACACCCTGGAATACTACTCAGCTGTAAAGAAGAATGAAATAATGGCTTGTGCAGCAACTTGGATGGAGCTGGAGGGCATTTATTCTAAGTGAAGTAACTGAGGAATGGAGAACCAAATACCATATGTTCTCATTTATAAGTGGGAGCTAAACTATGGGTATGCAAAGGCATACAGAGTGGTATAATGGACTCTGGCTATTCAGAATTGAGGAGGTTGAGAAGGGTGTGAGGGATAAAAAGCTAAATATTGAGTACAATGTACATGATTTGGGTGATGGGTACACTAAAATCTAAGCCTTCACCACTATATAATTCATCCATGTAACTAAAAACCACTTGTACCCTCAAAGTATTGAAATTTAAAATATATTTATATACATATAAAGAAAAAGATGTATAGGCTTGACCCTTTTAAAATCTCTGCTTTAGAAACATTATATACTGTAATAAAAGAAAATAAACTGAGAAAAATATCTAGAGTAAATACTGTAGAGGGTTACTCTTCCTAATATGTAATGATACACAAGTTGATTAAAAAATACTGAAGCTCAAACAAGTCAATATTGGTGGGAATATAACTGGCACAAGCTTTCTGAAGGACAAATTTGATAATGTATATCAAATGTTTAAAAAATGGTACACCTTTGACCCAGTAATTCTGTTTCTGGTAATCTATTTTAGGAAAACAATATTCTAGGTAAATAAAATGAAATAACAGGAGAAAGCAATACAAAAAAGATCTTAGAAACAGCATCATTTATAAACAGGAAAATCTATATAGACAAGAGAAATGTTCAATAACATGGCAATAGTTAAATTATGTCAAATTAGATAAAATTTGAAAATCTCTAATTTACAATGTCAATATAAAAAAGAGCAAATACATTATTACTTATGAAATAATACACATAAGAAGAAAAAAATGCCTATATACCTATGGCAAGATTGTGTGCTTTTTAATTTCCTTTAAAACTTTGTATCTCTACATTTGAAACTTTGTCCCATGGATGTTAACTGTCATGTGCTCAGTAAAAATGTCTAATTAAAATATACATTTAAAATTAAAAAAAAAATTTAAATGTGTTCATCCCACCCAGTGTGAGAATATATTTTAGGTTCAGTGTTTAGGTAATGACTTTTTCTCAGAGTGATAGTATCCCTTTTCATATATTTCAAGATGGTGACAGGGAATATGGAATGTTACCAATTAGTTTTAGCTTGCTTCCTCAGAACAGCTGCAGGCTTTCTTCCTGGGCTCTTTCTGAGATATCCTGTGGTCTCTTTGTGGGACACCAGGAACACTCTGAGCACTGTAATCCTGCTCGACATTTCTCATCATCTCCATACCATCCCAGAAAAGTAATCATTCCTTCCTCTGAGCTATACAGCATTTCATCTTTCTGTTACCACGCAAGACAATGCATTTTAGTTATATGATTTCATGCAAAATGCCTCTGCTAAACTACGTCCTTAAAGAAAACAGGCCATATATATTTTAAATATTGTCTTCACCATTTATCAGGATGATTGATGCATCCCAGGGCCTCAAAAGAGTCCTGAATGAATAAATGAATAAATGAATCAAGAACATCAACTCTATCACTTACTGTACCAATTGCAAGTCTGTGTATGGCAAGTAACCTCTCTAAGTCACCATGTACTTCTCCCTAAAAATTCAGGTTACAGAGACTTCCAGAAAGGCCTCAGAAGAGGGAAGCAAAATCACAGAGGTGAAGGCTTTTGGTAAACTAAATTACTTAAAAATATGCCAACGTATTGACTGATTATGTTCTTCTCCTAAGTGCCTTTACATACTGCTAAAACAGACTTAAGAGCTAAAGCCATGACCATTTACTAATGGGAAAATACATGTGAAAACACTTGAAGCACAACAATAATCTACTACTTATATTTCTAATAGTAATAGCAACAGCAATAATAATACTTAAAATTAGCAGTAATATGTCCCACCTTATAAAATACTGCCCCATTTCAGAAGGAGTATGAAGAATAGTTGAGTCCCTGTAGAGTAATATATTTATGTAAGAGAGGAAAAAAAACCTCTCAAAAAATGCTGAAAGACTTCATTTATTATTCTTTGTTTCTCTAGCATTAATGGTGACCCAGGGTCTTTAAAGATTTTTGTGCGTCCCCAAGTACCCAGCCCACTACTAGCAGGCTTGTTGTCTCTCTCTCTCTCTCTCTCTCTCTCTCTCTCATTTATAAAGACTAGCCAATTGCCATGGATATCTATTATACAGAAAATTAAATTAAATGTATGTATGTGTTTGGCACACATGGCAAGTGTACCTGGCATTCAATAAGTTTCTCTCAGTGAACCTGACAGTAATGCATTTGACTAAGATGAGCTTGCTTTTTAATTGGGAATAAAGAACAATTGGTGCTTAGTTCTTAAGTATAAGGTGTGGATACATGCAAACTCATTTTATTTTAAAAAGTGTGTAACAGTTGTATAACTTTTTCTCTTTGCCACTTTATTGTTAAATGCCATTATTTAGAAAGCTGCTTTGACCAAACCGGAACTGAATTTTATTTGGCAATACCTTAGAATAAGAAGAAAAGTTTTGCCAAGAAAATGAATCATTTAAACAAAACAACTAGGCAGTTTTAGCTACTTCCAAAGCAGCCAATATATACAAATATGTATGTGAATCTTTTATTCTTCAGTATAGTTTTGGCAAGAGTCCTACTTGCACACCTCTGTAGCATTTAGGAACAATAGGACTACACTTGTTTTAAAATATTTTATAAGTCAAGTTTATTCACTAACCTACTCAAGTCATCCAAATTAAAGTACAAATCAATATTTAAAAGCTATGTACTCTAATAAAAAATGGGTGACACACATAGAATAGACAATTCTTAAAAGAAGAAATATAAAGACCCATTAAACATGATTAGATATTCAGCCTCATTACAATCAAGAAAATGAAAGTAAAGATGAGACATATTTTTGCCTTTACATTTGCAAAGATATGATAGGAATAATAACTTCAGCAAGTTGAAAAAGTTGTAGATACAGGATTATTTATATTATCAAAAGCAAAAATAATACAGAAAATTCATGACCATCAATAATGGATTGGTAAAATAAATTATGGCATATACATACCACAGGATACTTTGTGGCCATTAAAAATAGTGAGGCTAGTTACTATTTTGTTGTGTGGGGTCTCCAAGACTGCCCTAAAGTTTGACCACTCAGTAAAAGGATTCAGAGAACTCAGAAAAGCTCTTCCACTCATAGTTATACTTGATTGCAGCAAAAGGAGAATACAGATTAAAATCTACAAAGGAAAAAGGTGCATAGGGCCAAACCCAGGAGAAATGAGGTCCAGGTTTCCAGTTGTTCTCTCCCAATGGACTCTCATGGGCAGCACTGACTTTTCCTAGCAGTGATATGTGACAACACATGTGAGTGTGGCCGACCAGGGAAGCTCAGCTGAGCCTTTCTGTCTAGGGTTTTTGTTGGTGGTTAATTGGTGAAGCACCCACAGGACTAGCCCTAGCTTCTCAGTATCCAGCCCCCCACAGGTCAAACTGATACATGGTCCAAAGCCTCAGGCATACAAAAATGGGTATGCACCATAAATCACATTGCTAGCATAAATTGTCTGGCATGGCCCAAGGTCTCAGATATACAAAGACACTCATTGGCGAGGACATTTCAAGGGCTCACAGGTTCTATATCAGGTGCCTATCAAGGGCCAGTAAAGAAAACCTTTAAAATAAGCAACCTCTAAGCCTATTGAATTAGCCATTTATTGCATAGTCTTCATTTCTTGTTTGTTTTGCCAAAATACACTGCCAACGATACAAGCCATCAATAAAAATGATTGACTACACCAGCGTATGGGGTGGGGAGAGAAGGAAGATGAAGTGAAGACGGGTCCACGCTCCTGTGGAAATAATGCCAACATTGGCGATGAGTAGGTATTTGGTTTGTAAAAGTTCCCTGGTCTACCCTCTATCAGCTGTGCCCTCAGACTTAATTTTTACTGCAATCCACAGTATGAAATACATTTTACATAGTGACATAGCATATGCTTGTATAGGCATAGCCACACTATTGAGACAAATTTCATGAAAAAACTCTTACCTTTACTACATACAGTGCACTCTGATATTTCCCATCCCATTTCATTCTTGTCTATTCTATATCCTTTATAAAATGTTACATGAGTTTACCAAACTAATTTCACAATTTAC
Organism: Pan troglodytes; assembly: GCF_028858775.2. NCBI lineage: Eukaryota > Metazoa > Chordata > Mammalia > Primates > Hominidae > Pan > Pan troglodytes. The sequence goes on along the minus strand of NC_072412.2, from coordinate 84,048,236 downwards.
TAATAGGTCACAACCTTCAGTCTAGTTTGATAAATATTATCTGTCATACTTCTAAGTTGCAGATATTCATTTTTGACACGGAAAGATTTTATCCTATATGGATAAAAATCAAGTTAGAGATTAATATATGTACACCCTATTTTGATTCATTTTATGTAAAATATTATAAATATACTCATATGTGTGTGTATCTATAGAGAGAGGTGATGAAAGTTGTTCATTGAAATGTTAAAGATGTTAAAGTAACCTTTAGTTACTTTGTAAGTAAGTTTTTTAAAGTGGGGCTTTGAATATTATGGTCTTTATTGAACTTTTGTTTGTTGAATTTACTGTTTGGCATGAGCATTTTTTTTTCTTTACAAAAACAAGAAAACAATTTCTAAAATAAAAACAATATCTCAAAATAGCAAAGATAAAAAGAGTAATAATACTCATGCATGCCAAAACTACATTTACTGAATTCATCTGGCAGAGTTACCAAGATTTAAAATCAGTTTCAATTTCCAAATATCTCACATTCTTACTTCAGCAAATTTATTGAGGATAAGTGAGAAGCAAATTGTCCCTTTTTGTGACCATCAAACCATTTTAAACCATTACTCTTTTAGATACTAGTAAGTTATTATCCTTACCGGTGTTAGCTATAATCAAAGCCTAAATAAAATAATTTCGAATGTAATTAAATATATAAAACTAGCAAACTTAAATGTATAACCCAGACATCCTTTTGTCTTGTCTTTGTTATCTGATAAAGGAAAAATATTATTAGTCAGTAATGTTAAACTTTGACAGTGATAATTTATTATCATTTGATAACTCCAAAACACTCGAGATTCTTAACTCATTCATGTGTTGGGCATTGGTGTTAGAGAATGCAGTTCACTTCTATGGAACTTAAGGAATAAAACTTCAAATTAATAATATTATAGCACTTTGGCAAATTCAATGTTAATTATATTACATTCTGCCCTTGTAAAAAAAAACCTCTGAAACTCATATATGGTTTAAATAGCAATTATCTATTAGTTTAACTGAAACAAGTCATTTTTTTTTTCCATCAGAAAGAAAAGAACTTACACATAGCCATAGGAACTCATCTATTTTCAAGGCAAACCTGTGTCTCTGAAGCTGCCATTACCTTTCCCATCTCATCAAATCAGGCACTGGGCTAGGTGATACATATGAAATTGAGCGATTACAGAATTAACAAGCTTCCCTGAAGAAACAATTCCTGATCCTCCTATAATAGATTTCACATTCCTAGAAAACTTTACCACTTTCTCTTGTTTCCATTGTAAGAGATTTCTAGGTGGGTAAGGTCATGGTACCTTAACCTTTATTTGCATAGCTACTTTCCACCAAGATTACTTTCCTCTGTAAACACAGTACAATGGAATAAAAACCACATCCCCATGTAAAAGTCTCCCTTCCTTCGTTTCTCCACACGTTAACCTTTTATGGCTGAAAAAGTGTACCTGATTATTAATATCCAGGTCTAACCTCATTTGTGTGTCTTCAAAGACCAACATGCACTCAGAAAGTATTTGAATTTCTCTTCATCTTGTGAAGATCTTCTTTTGTTGTGTAATTAAGGTGGCCTATAGCCAAACAAACATCTAACTGAATCTCATGGGAATTAATAAGCATGATTTTCCACTGTCTTGGGATTAGTGATAGTTTTTGAAGAATTGGTCTTCAGCTTAATAATGAAAATGTTGGAGTGTAACTGGATTACAATATTAAATGACCCGAGAGAATAAAGAAAGACCACATAACCCTAAGCTATATGTCACTTAAGGGTTATGATATCCACAGTCTGAAATGTAAAAATTGCATTGTAATTGTCACGATAAAATGATAAAAAGGGTTTTTGTGAACTGATAACATTACCATAAAATGTATTTCACCTTTGCATTTAAGATGATAAGCTAACATCTGGTAGAGCAAATGTCACAGATTTGCTAGATTATAAAACAATGAGTTCAAATAATATTGCTGTGAAGATGAGTTGTACACTTTTACCTAAAGCTCATTTTAAAGGGTTACTCCCTCATTGCTTTTTTATATATAGTATGCTGCATAAAAATATAACAAATCTACCTGTATACATGTGTGTATTCTATAATTAGTTCCAAGTATTTAATGATCTGCTCTTAAATCTCCTCAGTTTATGGAAGGAAATTTAATAAGCAAGTTTTTAAAGCTATAAATGAACGCTGCCAAAGAAGGCTATCTTTTAAAGTATAATCAACGCTCTAAAAATGATAATAAAGTTAGGAGCCATATGCCTGGAACCAATGGATTTCTTTTCACCTTTGACTCAAGATAAAAAAACAAAAAGGGAGAGAGGAGGTTTCAGTCACACCGTATTTAATCCAATTTGCTTTGGGTTTAATCTCCAAAACAAGGCTGGTCTGCTAATTCCCAATTATAATGGCACATGTAATCAGAGTCCTCATTAACAAAGACTGACTATATTGTCTATTAGGAACGAAAATTTGAAATGCAAATTCAGCAAATCAAAACGTTAAATGAGCTTCTACCCAAGATGCTTAGAGCTCCCGCCAGGGCAGCCCATGCTGGCCGACACCTGCCCTGGATTTTCCCTCTAGCTGAATGTTTCCTTCGGTTCCAGTCTTTGCCTCCTAATTGACCTGCTTATGATCTCTGCAACAATTAACATATGCTTATTAGTAATGGCTGGTTAAAGATTTCAACTGCTGCAGTTTACGAAGTCTAATAGAGATGGCATGCCACAGGAAAGATGAAGCCACTATTTCCCTCATCAGCAAAGTCACAATGGTTAGATGCGTGTGGTAGAAATTACATGATTTTTCACACTGTCTGATGTATGGAAATTGGTACTAACTGATACTGGAAATCACCGCATACATGACTCCAGGCCTCATATACACCGAGAAAGATACAAATATTGGTGAGTCCTTTTTCCCTTTGAGCAAGTAATTTCTTATTTGGGTTTAGAAAGAAGAGAGAGTGAAAGAACTTCTCTAACTGGATGAATAACTAAGGACATTTGGTTTATTCTGAATTCAGAAATCATAACTCTTTTCTTCAGAGTAATTTCACCAATGGGATGGAAAATTTTGAACATCACAAAAATCTTACCTGAGTCTTAATAGGGTAAGGATGCCTTTACAAGATTATGTTCGGAGCTCATATTCTGTTCAACAAATACTCCCTTTTAAAAATTTATTTTTAATTTTTGTGAGAACATAGTAGATGTATGTATTTATGGCGTACATGAGACCAAATATCCCCTCTTAGTTTCTAGCTGGTACCACCAGATTTGAAAGGCTAAAATGTTGGAGGAGTAGCTTCCATTTTTTTTTTAAAAACTCCTAGCCATGCAATTTAGTGGGAGATACATTCCACTTTCTCTGAAATAGTTTTCTTTTATTCAGAATTAATGTTTGACCAATTATAAATCTCAGTTTTTACATTCTCTTATTGATTAAAGAATAGTAGTTTGGCTGTTCCTCACCCAATGGGCATCTATACCTTGATTATATACCTTGGTGCTTGATCAAATGCATTCTTAAATCACTGTTTGTTATCTCTGTCTCTAGCAGGAGATAAAAGACTTGTTTTAAGTCTTAGGAGATCTTGGACTCTCATTTATCAACAATAGGATTTTAGATAAATGTATTACTTTTCTATTGCTGGGGAACAATATTTTACAAACAGAAGCTTGAAACACCATCCATGTATTAGCTCACAGTTTTGCAGGTCAGAAGTCTGGGTGGGGTGTAACTGAAGTCTCTGCTCAAGGTCTCAGTGGGTAGAAATCAAGGTGTTAGCCAATGTGACAGGCCTCTTCTGGGGTTTGGAGTTCTCTTCCAAGCTCATTAGTTGTTGGAAGAATGCATTTTCTTTTAGCTGTAAGAGTAAAGTTTATGTTTCCTTACTGGCTGTCAGGTAGGGGCTGCTCTCAGGTACTTGAGGCCTCTCACATCCCTTGCCACATGGCTCCCTCCCTCTCCAAGCTGGCATTAATTCACTGAAACCATATAGTCCTTCAAATCTCTGACTTTCTTTTCTGCAACGAGCTGAGGAAACTCTGCTTTTAGAGAGCTTATGAGATTAGGTCATGCCCACCCAAATAATCTCTCTATTTTAAGATCCATGGATAACCTTATCATAAGAGTAAAATCCATCATATTCACGGTCTTGGGGATTATGCAGGATGTGTACAACAGGGAGGTAAAAAAAATCTTGAAATTCTGCCTACCACAGCAAGTCACTTAGCTTCTTTTGGCCTTACTTTGCTAATTTACTCAATGAGAAGATTGGACTAGATAATCTCTAGCTTCTTTTTCACATATCTTCAAATGTCCAGGACCAAATCACTACAAACACAAGATTTACAGACACAGACCAACAGTTAATTGTTGTACACTCAACTGACCTGTTTCCTTTGGTTGGTCAGTTGGTGTTTGTGTAAATTAAATGGTGATAGAACAAATCCTGTTACTAGGTTTTATGGTCTGAATGTTCATGGTCACACAATATTCATATATTGAAATTCTCACCCCCAAAATGACGGTATTAGGAAGTGGGGCCTTTGGAAGTGATTAGATTAAGGAGGTAGAGCCTCCATGAATGGATCAGTGCCCATATAAAAGAGGCCTAAGAAAGGCCCCTCATTTCTTCTATTGTGTGAGGACATGAGGAGAAGGCACCATCTATGAACCAGACACAGAATCTACAGGCACTTTGATCTTGAACTTCTCAGCTTACAAAACTGTGAGAAATAAAGTTCTGTTGCTTGTGAGCCACCCAGTTTGTGGTGTTTCTTCATAGCAGCCCAAGCAGCCTGGACAAAGATACCAGGCTTTCTAGGTAAAATGAAAAGGAATTAATTTTAAAAATGAGAATGAGGCCAGGCACGGTGGCTCACCCAGCACTTTGGGAGGCGGAGGCAGGTGGATCACCCAAGGTCAGGGGTTTGAGACCAGGCTGGCCAACATGACGAAACTCCGTCTCTACTAAAAATAAAAAAAATAAAAATAAATAAAAATAGGCAAGAATGGTGGTGCACGCCTGAAAATCCCAGCTACTTGAGAGGCTGAGGCAGTAGAATTGCTTGAACCCAGGAGGTGGATGTTGCAGTGAGCCTAGATCATGCCATTGCATTCCAGCCTGGGCAATGGAACGAGACTCTGTCTCAAAAAAAAAATAAATAAAAAATAAAGAGAGAATGATACATGGTCTCTCATTTTAATAAACAACAAAATAGCCCTAGAGACAAAATAAAAACCTATATACAAAGAACAGTTATGAAATGAACTATATGCTTGTCCAGAGATGAAAGCTCAACATTGGTAAAGAAAATGTTGCTTGGACATTTTACTCTTTACCTTGTTCTGTCAGTAGTATAAAGTTCTAACAAGGCAATGTCCATGGATTTTTGATGAAGTTCTTTTTCCAGAGTTACATGTTACAATATGTTTCAAAATTTATTAGATTTCCAAACAAAAATCCATCTGTTCAAAAATTCTGTTAAGAGCAATTCTTCTGTACACTTGCTTAACTCTAAAGTAGTCACATCTTAATGTATCTAATTTTCTAAGGAACAAGTCTGACTTCCAACCGCCACATAATCCAACTTCCAATCTTGACAATCATTTATGAAATCATTTGCTTTTTTAAATGAAATTTTATATAGGCATATTATTTCTGTCTTAGAGCAGTATTTATTGCTTCAGCACTGCTCAACACAATTTTCCCATGTTGGGAAAGAGGTATATGAACTTCATAGCTTATTCAGGTGTTTGCATGTGTCTAATTTCAAAAAGTAAAGACAACAAAAATACATAATTCCTTTCCTTCTTTCTAGGCTCTAGAATTAAGTCAAGAAAATAATGAAAGTACTTAAAAGTTTCAAAAATGCTTCTTTGCTTGGTGTTGAGTTAGTTAAAATAACTGTGTTAATTTAAAAATTGGCCATTGCAACTTTATTCTCATCTTGGTTTCAAAACAAAAAAAAAAAAACGCAAAATTACATTTTAGGTATACGAGAGCAAGAGATAAGAGTATATATTTTTCCTTTGTTATGGGAATATAAATTTTGTTTTTCCTAACTGAAACAATGAACAAATCACTTTGGTGAGGAGGATTTTGGAATAAACTGCATTGAAAATATTTTTAGGAGGGCTTATTTACATGATACAACTATTAGGACCTGATCATTTATCACTGATTACATATATTGGGCTCTAAAAATATCAAAAGCCCAGGTGAGTATTTGAGCGCCTTAACTTTAATGTCTGAATGGTTAAGGTTAGTTATATTTATATGAACATTTCTTTGATAAGCAGCCTGAAAGTCCTCCCTTTCAACATGTGGTCCTTGCTCCATTTGATATTCAGACTTAGTTCCTCCTTGAATTCAATTACTATAAATGAAAGCCTGTGGTAGAACTGAGGGGTGGATAATAAAAACTATCAACTTAAAATGGCTATATTTTGCTTTCAGCGAAAATTTTCCAGGCATTTCCACAATCAAATACACTTATTGTTTTTTCTTTCTTTGATTGCAGTTGGTAAAATGTTTGGAAATTGTTATTTAGACCTAAGCATATAACTTGAATAACACAGGATTGCAACCTCCTTTGTAAAAATGAGATGTTAACTATTTGAAATATTGTAATGCTATGTGTCCGTCTGTTTGAAAAAAGGCAGCCTTCTTGGAAATCTCCATGATGGAGAGTAAGGCTCTAGCTCTTAAAACACTGAATTCTGCATTTCTCTCCTGAATTTCAGAGTCTTTAGAGTCACACAAATATATGACTATGTAAGACATGCTTAATCTGTCTAAGATATACTTCCCCACCACCACCACTGGGAGAGTAGGGATGATTATAGTACTCACCACAATGAATTATGAGAATTTAATGAGTTAATACTTGTAAAACTCCTAGTACAGTTCTTGGTACACAATAAATGTTTAGTAACTATTATAGTCATTATCGCACATAGTTAATCTGTCTAAGATATACTTCCCCACCACCACCATGGGAAATTAGAGATGACTATAGTATTCACCTCAATGAATTGTGAGAATTTAATTAAATGAGTTGATATTTGTCAAACACCTAGTACAGTTCTTGGTACATAATAAATGTTTAGCAACTATTATAGTCATTTTTGCAATGGTTTATTCTGTAATAAACTGCGTTGTGATTTTAGTTCACCTCAATATTATGTTAATTTTAATAATATATTTAAAAATATTTTAAATACTCAATATTCTTTTTTATGTACCAGTTCCAAGAAATATTTCCATACCCTGGAAAATGAGGATTAAATGGATAATGTGAGTGAAAAAGTACAAGGATTTTCCTGGCACACATATGCTCAACATGCATTCACTGTTTTTATTCTTAGAATCTCCCCAGTGATATCATCCACCTAGAGTTAATCACTCTCAACATTTGGGAGTATTTTTTCCAGATTATTTTCTATACTTAATAAGATATTTATTACATATTTATTTGATTATTCCATTATTAGTCACTCACTTTAAAACATAAAAAGGTAATAAATTATAAAAATGTAATTTGGAGGCAAAGTAGAAACAATTGTGGTAGCTGGCAAGATTTTTTTTTGATATCTCTATGTTTATCTCTCTTACCACTTATCTGTCATAATCCCTTTTGCTTTAGCTATCATTGTTGCTTATGGCCAAATCTCACTCTCTTTCCATTTTTTCCTTCTGTACTGCCATTAGGCTCTACTCCGAGCTACGGTCCTATCTCACCTGGTCTGCAGAAATAGCCTTCATACTGATAGTTTGATATCTATTTATGCATTTCTTTAATTCCTTCTTCAAAATCCCTGTAAAACATGTTTAATCCCACCTTTACCTTAAGGCCCTTTATTCCACTACTGAATTATCAAGTGGCATTGAAAAAGAGAAAGGACGAGGAAGAGGAGAGAAAGAGAGTTCAGCTTAATAAATATTCAGATTCTTGTAGTCAGATACCTTCAGCATATGCTTAAATTTTGTGTAATGTTGAAAAAATAAACATTTTATTTATTTTGGAAAGAGGCATCACAATCTTTTTTTTTTTTTTTTTTTTTTTTTTTTGTAGACAGAGTCTCATTTCGTCACCAAGGTTGGCATGCAGTGGCACAATTATGACTCACTACGGCCTTGGTCTTCCAGGCTGAAGTGATCCTCCCACCTCAACCTTCCAAAGTGCTGGGATTACAGGCATGAGCCACTGCACCTGGCCCATAATCTTCGTTCTTTCAGTTGCTGAATGTCTTAATTTGTTTCCCGAAGATTCCTGACTGATTCAGCCACCGGGATTAAACTCTCCCTCAAGGCAGGTCGTTGACAGGTCACCATCTCTCCTAGTTCTTTTCTTTTCAGTGATGCCCATGGAACATAAACTTTCAGGTTAAACTCGAGAGCTTGCTTTTTTTCCATCCTCACCCACTTACCTCTACTCCTTAGCCCAGAGGGTGGATGGAGCACTGTGGGGAAGGGAGGTCCCTATCTTAAAGGCATGCTTCATCCTAAGACTTTGGCTTGTCTTCTCTCGCCCAGGGAGTTAGAACATTTCAGGTCAGCACAACCAGAGAATGTGTACTCTCCACTCAGTTGTCCCACACTTAAGCTGGAAACTTTTCCTCTTGTTTGAGGATTCATGCAACTGATATTTGCCTGAGTCAGATACTCCTCCACTTTACTTCACCAAATAACACGTACTCGAAATTTAAAACCACATTTGATCATCATAATAATATTGTTCACATGTTTGGCTCTAGAGATTTCTGCTAATTTAGGCAATAGTCTGAGGATCATCTGCCACATTGGTTCTCAACCTTGGCTGCACATTGGAAATACGTGGGGGTCTTTAGAACCTACTGATGCCTGGGTCCCTCCTCCAGAGATTTTGATATAATTGGCCTGGGTTGAGGTATTGTAAAAGCTCCCCAGGTGATTCTAATTGCAGCCAAGTTTGAAATTCATTGATGTAAAGAGAGTCTCAATATATGGAGAATGAAATCAGAGGTAGCCAAACCCAGCAGGCCTTTCCTAGGGTTTTTTCCAGCTCTACCGACCCATGCTCCTGATTGCCTGCACTTCAGCCACTCTGGATATCTCTTGGTTGCTCTAATTCCCCTCACTCTTCTCACTTAACCTCTTTGCACATTTGGGTCCTTCTACCTATGTCAGCATCTGCTACCTGTCTACATCAATCTCTAGTTAATTCCTATTTAGCTTTACATATATCATTTCAATTGTAATTTTCTAGAGAAAATCTTACTTGATCTCCCTGGCACTACTGTTACAGGACAGAGAAATGTGTTACAGGAAAGGGGTTTCCATCCAGATCCCAAAAGAGCATTCATGGATCTCGCACAACAAAGAGTTCAGGGCGAGTCCACAGTGCAAAGTGAAAGCAAGTCTACTAAGAGAGTAAAGGAATAAAAGAATGGCTATGCCATAGACAGAGCAGCCTGGAGGGCTACTGGTTGCCCATTTTTATGGTTATGTTTTGATGACATGCAAAGCAACGGGTGGATTATTCATGCCTCCCCTTTTTAGACCATATAGGTAACTTCCTGATGCTGCCATGGCATTTGTAAACTGTCATGGCACTGATGGGAGCGTAGTAGTGAGGATGACCAGAGGTCACTCTTGTGGCCATCTTGGTTTTGGTGGGTTTTGGTGGGTTTTTGCCAGCTCCTTTACTGCAGCCTGTTTTATCAGCAAGGTCTTTAAGACCTGTATTTTTTGTTGATCCCCTATCTCATCCGGCGACTTAGAATGTCTTTACCATCTGGGAATGCAGCCCAGTAGGTTTCAGCCTTGTTTTACCCAGCTCCTATTTAAGATGGAGTTGCTTTGGTTCACACAGCTCTGACACTACCTGTGCCCTGGCAAGTTCATCCCCTTCATAATAATTCACCGCATTGGAAAGGCAGAATAACCAAATGATATAGCGTCTACCCCTCGATGCCAGACTGCTAGGTCCAAGCCCCAGTATCATCACATCCCAGCTGTTACATGTGGACAAGTTATTTAACACCCTTGAGCCTCAATTTCCACTTCTATAAAATGCAGATAATTACTGTATGATTCTTATAAGGTTGCTGGGAAGATGACATGAACTAAAACACAGAGAACATTTAGAATGGTAGCTACTGTACAATAAGCACTAGAAAGTATTCCTGTTTAGTTTTAGTGAACTAATTCATTGTTTATGCCTACTTTTCTCTCTTTAGAATGCAGGTGTCATGAAGGCATGCCCATAACTGTTGTTTTTCTTTTCTCTGTTTTATTCCTAATGCAATGGATGTATTATAAATACAATAAATTTGTATTGAATAAATTAGTAGATATATAATGCAAGTAAATAATTATGGACATGTTTCACATCATCTTTCTCACAGTATTGTCTTATAAACATTCTCTTACCATGCAATGTTCTCCAAATGTAGGACTTTTAAAGTCTGAATAATTGAAAATGAATAATTTCCCAATGAGGAGGCTGTTTCTAAGTTTTAATAGAGCTTCTAAAATACAACAATGTAATTTTTCTTCTCCTAACATTTTTTATCTTGAAGAGCCAACAATTAGAATGAAATAAATGGCCAAATGTTTAATTGCAGAACTGGGCAGGCTACATAATTCAAAAATTAGGTAATTGGGTTTTGAGTAAATATAAATTGATGGCATGTTGTTAGTGTGTAAGAAATATTAAATAATAATAACACCTGTATAAAGCTTAGTATTTTTTATATTTCATAAAACTAACCATTAAGCATCCACCTGAGGGTCTACGGCCCCTTAACTTTTAATTGATATTGATTTTATGTTTAATTTATGATTGCTCAAAAATAATATAAAATGTAAGGGAGAAATGCAACCTCATAAATCAATGTGTTCTGGATTGCCAGTTTAATTTCCATACTGATGTGGTGCCCAGGCTGGTAGTATCTACAAAATGGCAAAAAAACATAAAGTCATCACTGGATAAAGGGTTGGATAGATTAGACAAGAGTCAAAACTAAAGGGCTTCCTCTCATTAGCCTCCATGGTAGGAAGAATAAACATAATGATGAACTAGGTTTTTGATTTTGGTTTATACTCCATTCTTAATGGCTACGTGTATTTGTGACAACTTTTGCCTTTATTACAGTTGATGGCATATGAGACTGAGTAGTGAATTTGGCCTCCTGATAAGAAATGTAACAACTATGGATTTCAGACATTTTTATGTAATGGAAAACACTATGCCTTCTAATTATAAAATAGAAATTTACTTTAGTGGTGACTAGATTTGGGAATTGTCATTAAGCAGAAAACTTCATATACATATATGTATGAAGGTATTAAAAGGAGCTAAGTTTTTATTGGTAGTGGTTGTTTTTAATTTATGGTATGTTACTATGTTCAATATATTCTTGTGAGTCAAATTTGAAATTCTTTTTGGAAAAGGAATAGCATAAATAGACAAAAAGCAGAAATTCTGGAATCAAAATGGTTGGCTTTCTCTTTTGGCTCTGCCACTTAATAGCTGTGTGACCTTGGGCAAGTCGCAAAATGAAATGCAGTTGACCTTCAATAACAGGGAATTTGAACTTCTCTGGTCCATTTACATGTGGGCATTTTTCAGTAAATACAATCGGCCTGCCATCTCCAGAGATTCTGCATCTGCACTAAATGCAGATCAAAATTACACTATTTGCCAGATGCAGAAATACAGGAAGACAGAGAACCAACTTTCCACATACTCAGATTCTGCTGGGCTGACTGTGGGACTTGAATATTCAAGGATTTTGGTATGGGGTGGGGTGTGTCCAATCCCCTGGTGATACTGAGGGATGACTGTTAATGCACACAAAGTGTTTCTCATCATGCCTGGCATATAGTAAGCAGTCAATATGCTAGTTATTCTCACATAATTATGACAACAGTGGTGACAATAATATTGGTACTACCTTGTAACAGAAAATAATTTCAAGTGTTTATAAATAATAGCATTTATCTTAAATTTTATTTTACTTTTATTTCCTTTAATTTTTGAATGCTTATTATATGCCATACATGTTTTTAAACATTTCTCATGTACTGCTTGTTTAACAATCACAAACACCCATTAAAGTGGGAGCTGGCAGGTCATAGTGCAGTGGTTTTTACAACTGATCACAAACAGTTACAAATTTCTTTTTTCTTTTTCCAATACCACTGTTCCACTTGACTAGCCAATAAACAAACATATGTGCTAATATACTTTTTATTTTACAAATGAGGAAACTGAGGCATGAGATTAAGTGACCTAACCAAAATTGCAGAGGTTGTAATATAAAATACCTTTACTGGTCTTCACTCAGCCATCTTAGTGGATTAATCCACACTCCCCTCCATCTGAAAAATGCCGGGGCAGATAGCCACAGCATTCTGAATGCTCAATCTGGCAAATGAGCTCCTCTTTGCTTGTGCCTTGCTGCACCCACCAGTTATGGGACAAGCTTTCCAAGAATCAGGTGGTTTATTCCCAAATCTGTTAATGTGATTGTCCTTGTTAATGATAGCATATAAATGAACTGTTGCTTAAATACTACACAAATCAATACAAAGGAATTGAGAAAAGATAGAAAATTGTTTCCATGAAAAGTAAATAGCATCTTTTGTTAACAACTATTCAAATTAGGGGTAGGTGAGACAAATGTACAGATGGGAGAAACCACCATAAAACTCTAGCAGGAGTCTATATTCAGATTGTCTTTGAATTCTACAGCTACTTTAAAGAACCATAACAAGGAACCGTACATGTGCCTTATTGGGGTGGTTGGGGCAAGACTGGAGACACACCCAGTGAACCTACTCTCAAGGATAGGAATTGGCCCTATGCCCAAGAGGGATAAATTGAAGTATCTGTAGTACTTCATGCATCATTTTTATGATTTCCTTCTTTAATCAACTTTTCTAATTCATAAACCAACCACTAGTCATAATTGTGTCAGAGAGACAGGAATATACACAAGACTATAAAAAGCTAGAGGTAATTATTGAATCTATTGCTTTGTAGTGAGAAAGGAAATGTTAAATTATAAAAGTAAACAAGAGGGTCTCATATATAATAATTTTTAAAACCTACTAAGTTAACAATAATAAAAACAATAAGAAGTAAAGCATACTGGGGTAGATATTGAAAGTAAATGTTAAAAGAATTACGATAGAGAATTTTTGCACTCATAAATAAAGGACTAATACTCCTTAAGATCAGGTAGGAGAGCTTTTGTGTTCAGCCTCTGCCTATTTTTCGATCTCCTATCACTCTCCGTTTCTTTCCACCCCACATCCCCACTTGGTTTACGGAATGAATTATTTGTTAGCACTCAAAGCACAGAGTATCATACTCTTCTCTATTTCTATCATATGTTTAAATCAAACGATCTTTGTCAAGGGCCAAATGTATGCCCTACACTAGATTAGGCTCTCAGAACATGGCATTGAGCCTGATAAAACATTCATTCTGTCATTCATCCACATATCAATCTCTATCCACCCCCCCATCCATCCCTCCATTCTTTCAATACTCAATAATTGATTGACATAAACTAGTGTCAACTATGAGTTGATATATTAGTTTTCTATTGCTACATAACAAATTACCAGAAACTTATGAGCTTGAAAGCATCTGTTCTTCAGCTTATATTTTTGTAGCTCAGAAGTCTAGAATGGCCTTCGTAGGTTCTTTGCTTAGTCTCACAAGGCCAAAATCAAGGTGTTGATGGGACTACATCACCTTCATAGAGCTCTGTGGGAAAATCCTCTTCCAAGCTCATTCTTTTTGGGTAGAATTCAGTTTCTTGCAATTGCAGGACTGAGGTCCTAGCATCTTTCCTGGCTTTCAGTTTGCAGCCACCTTTAGGTTCTAGAGGCTGCACCTATTCCTTCATGAGTTCCTCTTATCTTCAAGAAAGTAGACACACAAAATCCTTCTTAAACTGAAAATTTCTGACTTCCTCTTCTACAACTGGCCAGAATAAAATTGTCTGCTTTCTTAAGGACTCCTCTGATTAGGTCAGATCCACCTGGATAATCTCTCTTTCTTAAAGTTAACCGTGCCATACAACAACCTAATCATAGGAGCAAAATCCACCAAATTCACAGTCCCAGGGATTATGAAGGACATCAACACAGCACAATGGGGTGGGAGGCAGGAAATCATGAATCTTGGGGATCTACCACAGTTAAGCATTACGTTGGCTAATTCCATTTGAACTTATGTGGCTTATTTTTATGTCCCCATTTTGCCTATATGTGTTCCTCACTTTGTTGTAGTATCACACATATATATGACATATGAGGTTGTTACATGTATGATATATAAGGTTATTTTATGTGTATATGATATTACAACAAAGTGAGGAACACATATATATGAGATACTACAACATATCATATATATGATACTGGTATCATATATATAAAATAACCTTTCCAAAATGTCAATGATAAACTTTTATTTGTAAAAAACTTGTGTATGTATATATATATTTATATAATGTATATAAAAATACATTTTACATTGTGTGTATATATAAGAAGTATATATGCAACATACAAATATATATAAAATATACTGTAGGTATGTAATTATTGTGTGTATATATATATATATTTGTATACACACACACACATACACAAAAGTTTACCACACACATTTTGGAAAGGCTATTCTGGCATGAATGAGTAGGGTGAATTGTGGGAGAAACTGTTTCCCTGAAGGCAGGAAAACCAGTTGAGAGGTTAGGGGATGGGAATGATGAGGTGAGTCTAAGACAGGGCAGCTCCAATATGCACAGAAGACAAGAGATGTTGAGGAGATATAATCAATAGTGCTTGATTTTTAATTGGATTGGGGGCTGGCAAGAAGGGTAATCTAGGATGATACCCAGATTGCTGTTCTCAGTAACTGGATAGGGTGATGGAATCTTTTCCTGATGATAAGGAATACAGGAAAGAAAGTTTTATTTATTAGCAGTAAAAGGAGGAAGGGGAGGAGTTATTCCTAATCCAACATTGGGCCAGCTGAGTTCGAGTTGCTTAAGCGACTTGGAGATCCCTAGTAGATATTTGGGGACATAGGTCTTAGGCTCAGAAGAAAGCACTAGGATTCACATATAACTTTAGGAAATATATTAGAGGCAGTGGAAATCACAAGAAGGGTGGACATGTCCTATGATAAATAGTTAGAATAAGAAAAGAGCTGGGCCAAGAACAGGACACTGGGGGATGCTGGAATTTAAAGTATGAGCAGCAGAAGAAAATGAACAAAAAAGGGGAAAATATGTGCGGGAAAAACTCGCCTGGATAAACTGTAGGGAGAAAGGAATTGAAAGAAGAAGGAGGGGGCCGGGCACAGTGGCTCACACCTGTAATCCCAGCACTTTGGGAGGCCAAGGCGGGCAGATCACAAGGTCAGGAGATCGAGGCCATCCTGGCTAACACGGTGAAACCCCGTCTCTACTAAAAATACAAAAAAAATTAACCAGGCGTGGTGGCCGGCCCCTGTAGTCCCAGCTACTCGGGAGGCTGAGGCAGGAGAATGGCATGAACCCAGGAGGCGGAGCTTGCAGTGAGCTGTGATGGCGCCACTGCACTCCAGCCTGGTCGACAGAGTGAGGCTCCTTCTCAAAGAAAAAGAAAAGAAAAAAAAAGAGAAGGAGGTTATCAACTTTATCACAGGCAGTAGAGGTTTTCATGATGATGATAAATAATAACAGTTATATTTATTGAGTGCTCGAAAAGTATATTTTGCTGTCATGTTAAGAACAAATTATTAATTCTTACAACACATCCAGAGGTATTATGATAGGTATCATCATTCCTGCTTTATATATGAAGAAACCAAGGCCCAGGGAACCTAAGTAACTGGCAGAGGTCACAGAGCCAGGTACGAACCATGTTGCGCCGGGATTTAACTCAGAGAAGTCCAATACCGAAACACATAATCTTTTTAGCACGCTGTACTACTTCCTTACTGCTAAGTCAAATAAGAATTTAAAAGAGTATATTTCACTGGCAACTATGAGATCCCTTTTTAAGTAAGAAAGTTATTTTTTTTTATTGGCCCCGGGGGCCAGCATGTTTATAGGTAGCTGTATGTTGGGGGTTTCAAAGATCTGGACACTAGCGTGGTTGAAATACAAAAGTGAGGTAAATTTGACAATGCAAGCTATATTTTCAAGGAGTTCAGCTACAAAGTGTGTGTGAGAGATAGTAAAGAGAGGATGGGCAACGTTAAGAGAAAATCTTTTTGTTTTGAATATTATTGTTGGTGGTATTTTTAATTATAACTTAGCACATTATGCTAAGTTCTCCTGTTTTGAGGAGAGATCATAGAGTTAGGACTCACACATAATTAATGCTAACTCAATCCTAGTTCCCTGTGTGACTTGATGCAAGTTGCTTAAGCTTCTTGAGTGGCTTGATAATAAGGGTAATAACATCTACCCTGTATAACTTATAAGATACTTAATAAGTTAAAGTGCCAAATATTATATGATGTTCATAATCACTTAGATACCCACCCAACTTTAAACATTTTGAAAGCAGCATTATTTTTCTATTCCTATAGCCAAATACAGAACAGGTACTTAATGAATGAATGAATAATATGCGTCAGGTATTTGGTATCTGCATCTCTTCTTTTGATGGTGAGGGATGATTTTGCATCCTTCTCAAAGCTGCTTCCCCTAAGTCTTATACTGCTGAGCACAGAATGTGAACTCAATAAAGGTTTCCTGATTGACCTAATGAAAAGCTAGAAGCAAGATTAATGTCAAACATTGAGTATTAGTCACATGTAATGGGTTTATCATTGTGCCAGTAAGTTGGTATTTATGCCACAAATAGGTGAAATAGATACCCAGAATATAATAATGAATCCTAGTCACAGTGTAATAGTGTTAGCTAAAGATGAACATGTAAACAGAGAGGAAGAGAGTTACTATTATTGATTGTTTTCCTCTAGTTGGCTTTATATAGAAAAATTTAACAGAAAATATATTTTTATGGTCATGATCAAATCAGGAGCAGGCGATATACTTGGAAGTTCTAATTTAATCCACCCACATAAGCAGCAGCTGTGGGATACCCAGTGCAACTTCCCCATACCACACATGGGACCCAATTATTGAGCCACAGGGAATTGAAATAATCAAATCTTAGGGTCAAGTTCAATTAAACCACACATAGGAAGATATGGCAGACTTTGTCAAGGACAGACAAGATGAAAAGGAGTAGAATAATTCCATCAGACCTCATGACACCTAGGCACACACACCCCACACTCTTGTTCATAGTGTCATCTTTGAAAATTGAAGACAATACATAAATACAACTAAAATTGATACCTCTAAAATCCTTCTTTGGATACTCATGTTTTCACTTTTATTTTTTGCTTACTTGTAAAAGAATGTACTTTCTTGATCTACTATTACCTACTGTTTAAATCGTATAATAGTTTTTTGTTAAGATACCACCATTCCCTCATCTTGGGATTTCTGGGGTCTTCCCCCTTTTTTTTTTTCCTTCCTACATTCAGTTAGGAAGCAGGTTCTTTTACTCGAACCTTTTGAAAAATTTTTACATCTGCCTTTGAGTGCTCTCTTTGCACAGTTACAGGTTCAGTTCTATGCCACAATACTCCCAGCACTTGACATATCACCTAGCATTCAGTACCTGGAAGACACAATACATGTCTATTGAAGGTATGAATCACCTCTTACTCTCTATCCATTCTGCCGCTACCCAAGTTCTTATCATAGCTCATTTAGATTAGTGCAACAAACTGTCTACTTTCTCTATCTCTAGTACTGCCATAGCCAACTTATCTTACATATAGAAGTCAGAGTGATCTTCCTAAAATGCTTTGATTATGTCATCCTCTGATTAAAATTCTTCAACAAATTCCCATTATATATGGATGCAAATCCAAACTTCATAGGAAGATATTTTAGGTTGTCCATGATTAAGTCACTGGCCACGTCTGTTTATTGCTTATTACTTCTTTTTGTTTCTTTCTTCCTTGCTCCCCTTCTTCATCTCACCCTGAATCCTGGGTTTCAGTCACACAACAGATTGCAAGCTCCTGGTGTTTCCCATGGTTTCTGTGTTCCATATCCCTGTATTCATGCTGCTTCATCTTCCTGAACCTCACAGACATTACCGGTCAGCAGGAAGATCATTTGCCCACTTTTCAAGACTCAACTCTCAACTCAAGCCTCACCTCTTCTTTGTAGCAGATTCTATTCCTCAATACATATCTCCTGTATATCTTGTCTAATCTTCTGTCAGAGCATTTGTAATACTAATTTGTCCTTGTTTTTATTACTTTTTTACTTGCTTAAGTTACTTTTGTTACTTGTTCATATTCTGCTTCCCTAACTACACTCTAAATCATGACACCAGAGACCCAGATGGGTTCATTTTTACATTCACAATGCCTAATATAAAGCCTACGTATATAGGAGACATCCCATAAATGTGTGCTAAATAATTCAAAAGTTAATTGTTTATTACTAAGTTATGACTGTTTGTTGAGCTAAAATTTAAGCTTGTAACTAGAGATCATACCTTATACCATTTGAAAATCCCCAAACAGCATTTTTTTTGTACACAGTAGGAGCTTAATATTGTTTATAACCAGGATGTTGACCCTGATTTTGTTTTTCTATAAACCTCTGAAAATGTGACATGCTCATTTTCCCTCAAAGGACAGCTAAATTTAGTATAAGGATCAACACTCTTGTAGTTTCGGGTAAAACACAAAGAGCTCAATACTTGTATGTAGAGGAATGGTTGCCTAATTAATCTACATTGAGTAATTAAACAACATGGGACTATCCTAAGTAAATGTGAATGGGGTACTGTCTCTGATAGAGAAACCTTTTGGCTTTCTCCAGTGCCACTGACAAAAATTCACAGTTTCTGTCAACATTCTAACAAAGAAACCCTTGGCTAAAAAATCAACAACCAGACATTTTGATAGATTAAATATATCCACAAATCCCTTGCAGTTTCTCCCATAAAGATGTAGAATCTATTCTCCCAAACCTTACACCTGGACTGTCCTTATTTGTGATATGCTTTGACCAATAGGATAAGATAGAAATGGCATTGTGTGAGTTCAGGAGTCAAAACCCCTACTGCTCCTGAACTCACACAATGCCATTTTTTTTTTCCTTTTGGAATGTTACCCAGGGACCACCATGTATAGAATCCCAGGATGAAAGGCCACATGGAGAGACAGCCACCCAACAATCCCAGCTAAGCTCAGGCCCCAGCCAAACCATCGGCTGATGGCAAACACATGAATAGGCCCAGGCAATACCAGCAATCACCCGGCAACCCATAGAATAGTGAGAAATAATAAAGCATAGTTGCTTTAAGCCAGTAAGTGTTAAGGTGGTTTGTTATGCAACGACAGACAACTGATAGAGGCATGGATACAAATGACAGCTTCTGGATTCCTTTTCCTTAAAAAGTTGAGGTGTAAACAATCAGGTCTTTTTAGTGACTCCAGAAATCCTGGGTAGAAGGTTATTCAGGGAGATTAGGAAAGCATTTCCAGCTCATTATGACAAACGACAGAAATAGAAAAGGCTTTGAGCAAGCACATGTTGATACACATTGATTTTATAAATCTTCAAGTCCTGGCAAACACAGATAAAATATAATACTAATCAAACCAACGTGAGAATCATCTAAATACTATGCTTCCAAAATTAAAACAGTGAAAATTCAGTCAAAAGTATTTAAAAACTAGTTTAAAAAAAAAACCCTGGAATTTTGAAGAAGAAATGCTGTGAAACTAAAATTCATTAATATTCAATAACCTCCACTCAGCTTCTCCAAATGTGAAGGAGTCAGCAATGGGGTCAGCTGTTTCCTTGAACCAGAATTCTGGTTCATTCACAAATGCACCCCCTTCGCCATCAAAAAACTAAGAAAACGTGAAGCTGACCAGAGCCTTAACTAAGATTAACTAGAAAATTTCTTAGAAAAATCTGTGCGCCACAGTTTCTCCTTATGCCATATAAAACATGCACAAATAAGGCATAAAAAATCCTCTAGGCTCTGTAATTAGCATTTTGCTTCTGTAGATATTTAGAATTAATTATAAAATGTTTTCAAAAAACACAATGCATGATAAATTTTGTAGATATATTTGAATCTTAATATGTTTAAAAATGGCGGCCGGGTGCGGTGGCTCACGCCTGTAATCCCAGCACTTTGGGAGGCCGAGGTGGGTGGATCACCTGAGGTCAGGAGTTTGAGACCAGCCTGACCAACATGGTGAAACCCTGTCTCTACTAAAAAGACAAAATTAGTCAGGTGTGGTGGCGCATGCCTCTAATCCCAGCTAATCAGGAGGCTGAGACAGGAGAATCGCTTGAACTTGGGAGGCGGAGGTTGTGGGGAGCCGAGATCCCGGCATTGCACTCCAGCGTGGGCAACAAGAGTGAAACTCCTTCTCAAAAAAAAAAAAAAAAAAAGTCATATGCCCAGGGCTCAACAATTTACAAAGCACTGGTACATTCTTGATTTCACACACCATCATGGGTGTGGGGATTAGTTTCTCATCAAAGTAAGAAAAATGGCACTCAAAGAGTTAGCAATTTGTCTAAATATAAAATAAAGGTCATTCAGCAAGGAAAATAGAATTAGCACCCAAATATTTTCTTCTTAATCCCCAAGAAGTGGATTACATAATGATCCATTAATAGCTAATATTTATAGCTCATATATGCCAAGTACTGTTGCAGTGATTTATATATATGTTAATACACTTAGTCTTCATACGACAGTCCTAGGAGGTAAATATTATATGTACCCCCATTTTACAGAGAAAAAAGTTGATATAGAGGTAGGTGTATTAATTTGCCAATGGTTGCACAGCTGGTAATGACACAGCTGGGATATCAGCCCTTATGGCCCATCTTTAGAGTGTGTGCTCTTAAACCATTGTTTAAGCCATGAAAATGAGTAATATTTATTTCTATTTTTTAATTTTTAAAAATTTGTATATATTCATGGGGTACAGGGGCAGTTTTGCTACATTGACATATTGCATTGTCCTGAAGTTAGGGCCTTCAGTGCATCTATCACTGGAGCACCTACGTTGCACCCTGGGGCCCACAAATCCACTTCTGATGTTTCAGTAGCTCTAACAGTCCCACATTAGTTGGACAGAGACTGACACTGCATAGATGATAGTTATATCTCAAGGAGTGAAAGAGGTTGCTGTAGATCCTTCTCCAAGTGCCATATGAAAAAAGGTAATGTCAATATCATGATACCATTATGTTCATGGGAATCTCAACTCAAATTCCAGGGGTCTCCAAAGGCCAAATGAAGCCACTAAAGATGTATCAATTGATTGCTCAGGAATGATTACCAAGACACTAAATCCATAGCTTCTCACCTTCATAACTGACTTGGTTTTGTTTCTTCCAAATGTGTCTTGAAAAGAGATTTATCTTAAGGAGATATGAAAAATGGATAATTGTATTGTGACGTGTATGCACCCATTTTGGCACTCAGCAGACAGAATATGACAGAATAGACAGAATATGTATCTGTCATTGCTTTTTATATTTGATTTTTCCTAATCTTAAAAAGGCAGTTTAAAGGAGAAAAAAATGATTTTATTTTAAAATGTTTGCTCAATAACCACCCTGCATTACTTGATAAAGTAATACATGAAATTTAGTTTATCAGGGGTTCTTAGCATTTTGAGGGCCAAGAGCTCTTTTGAGACTTTGGTGAAAACCATGGAGTGTTTCACCCACCCAAATGCACAACAAAATAAAATATTTTATGGTTTCTTTCAAAGAGCCAATGACTCTTTTAAAGTCTATTAAAATCTATTAACAAACCTCCAGATTAAATATTTCCACTTCATCCCCTTCATTTCTTAATTCATAACATGGGGCTAATCAGAGATCTAAACAATATATCTGCTATCTATAAATGTCAACAATGGCTCTATTACAACAGCAATAATAATAACTAGCATCTTTATTGTGGGCTCAATATATGACATACTTGGTGATCATATGATACATATACTGATATTATCATTGTTTTCCATATAATAAAACTGAGGCGTGGAGAGGTTGACTTCCTTCAAGCGCTGAAGCCAAAATTTCAAAGTGGGGAGTCTGATTCCTAAGATCATGTTCTTTGTGAAGGCAATTAGCATATTGTAAATGCTCAATAAACACTAGCTGCTGTAATTATTACTTATTACTTAAAGACAAGGGTAGTCCTTGTATAAAAATGCACAGCACGTAAGCAAAATTCTTTTTCTTGAATAAGTGGAAATGGATTTCTTTTCTTTGATTTAATAATTGTCTCCTTTTACTCTAGGTTCTGATAGTTAGATAATGGATCTTGTAAACCATTATATGTCTTCACCTCCAGCTAGGGACACATAACTTTTATTGTGGTCCATTATCTGGCCATTAGAGGCCACAAGTGTGTCCCCTGACCCTCTACCTCACATTATGCTGAAGAAAAAGAGTAGAAAATGTGGAGGCAGCAGCTTTCCTGACATCAAAAGTAAAAGGAGCTCCAAAGCCTCCTATATTGAGACCATTCATTTTCCTCTGGCTATAAAGTCCATCATGCAAGTCCTGTGGATAGAATTTAGTCCTGATGGCACTTCCCAGCCTTTCCTTCTTGCTTTGTCACTCCAAATGTCAAATCTAGCAATAGGCACCTCTACTGTAAATATTCAAATATTCTTTTCAATTGAACAAGGGGATTGAACTGCTCATAAGTTTTGATAAATGTGTCAAACTTATGAAGATTTTATATTCTTATCACACACATCACTGATCCCCAGATTTCAAGCATTCATATCATTTAGTGATTGTCTCTTAATGGATTTGTATGACATATTTTTGTTTCCAAAATTAGACTGAGCTATAGTTAATTCCAACTTAGAAATTTAGTTTTCAGAACTTCATATTGCTTGAAATAATTGAAAGCACTATGGGATGTTAGATGTGAAAAACCCACAGGTATTTGCTGACAGGATCTGTGTAAATCTGTTAGGATTATCCATATTCTCACTCAGAGAGGCAGAAAACTTAGAGGGTCCACATAACTCAAAATGTATGTTGCATGCATGTCTATAATCTCAGCGACTTGGGATGCTGAGGCAGGAGGATTGCTTGAGCCTAACCTGAGCAACATAGTGAGACCCTGTCTCCAAAAAACAAACAAAAAAGACACACCCACATATGCTTCAGAATACTGGGCATCATTGCAAGAGAGTTGTTGGCTTTGTCAATTGCCTCCATGTCCACCTTTTTATTTTGGTTTTAAAAGTAAATGAAATCTAAAAATTCTACTCTTGCGGTCTTAATGTTTTCTGTTCTGCTCACCTCTGTTTTCTTTAAAAGCCTTTTTCTACCCCTTTGCCAATGTCAGCGCATGCTAATTCCATTGCTTGCCTCTCAGTTTGTTCTACTCATGGCAAATTTATAAAGGCATGTAACTCTCTATTTGTATATTATATTTGCCATTTTAAGTAGAATAGATGTTTATGGGAGGCTGATCCCTAGTGTTCTAATATGTCATATAAAAAGTTTCCCCTATATTTAACAAATTCTAAAATAATGAACATTGTCCTCTCTTTTCCTGCTTTTCTATTCACATACTCTCTCCTCCAATCTCCCCCTTCCATTCTTTCTGAAAATCACACCCAAATATAGAAACTTACATATACATATATAATATATATGTCATATTACATATATGACATATATATTTTATATATATAAATGTAAAACGTACATACTTTAATAGCAGAAACATCACTGGAAAGTTCTGTAAAGGTTACACAGCTTAAAGAAACGGCAGTGAAATGGTCCAGCTGCTTACCTGCTGCTTGTAAATTCCATAGTTATAGATATTAGACATTAAAGTTCATCACAAGCCCTATCCAATAAATTGTTATGTGGTGTGATTGAGAAAGAAATCACTGCCTATGTCTGATTTCCCCATGAGAACTGATCTTTTATCCCAAGTTTACAAGATGATGGCTTAAAGTACATATAAAAATGGAATTACATTCTTTGCTCCTTATCCAGGTAAAAGCAAACAAAGGGCAAACTTCTAATGAAAAGAGAATTGAGGATTTTTTAATTAGTCCCAGGTCCCATGAGAGCACTAACTCTGCCTCATGAAACCCCAACAGAGACCAGAGAACTAGAACCTGGTATCTGACTGAAGCTGGAAGTTCTTAAGAGGATAAAGATAATGTCCTAAATGACCTAAAACAAATGAGGGTCCTATATCAACCAGAGAATTATAAAGTGGGAACAAGCCCAATGTGTAGGCTGCTCTTTTGAGAATACAGGTCTTTGATCTGCTGTCAAACACCAAGAAAGCAACTTCTTTCCCAATAATTATACAAGCTCTAAATTATGAAGATCTTGAATGCCAGAATGTCAGCAGTGCATTGTCAATAACAGGTTTTAAGCCAGGCATTGTAATGACCAGAGCTTTGTTTCAGGAATATTCATCTGATAACAGTGTGTAAAATGAGTTGGGAGGAGGAGTGACTTGAGATGAGATGGCTGATCAGAGCGACTTTACAGTCTTGCTAGAGAGACATACTAGAGATCAGAACCAAAGCAGTGTCAGAATGGATGGAGAAGGGTTAGTCGTCGTGAGCAATATGATTCAGGTAGAATAGACAAGGTTGGTCCCAGATGTACTAGCAGGAAAGCATCAACACCAACACTAAGATTTCTAGTTTAGTTAACTGGAAGAAGGGTAAGTAGTATTAATCATGAATAGTAAACATAAGAAGAACAAGTCTGATGGAAAATTAATGAAATCAATTTTGGAAATATTTATGTTTGAGGTGCCAGCAGAATGCACAGAAGGAAATACAGAGGCAGTTAAAAATGTATGCTAGAGCTTTGGGGAAAGGTCAGATCTGAGAGTAAAGTCATTGAGTGTATGATTATCAAAGAAGAACATACAAAGAAATGACAAAGGCCAAGAACAGCTGTTGGGCTACATCTGCATTTAGGAGAAATAAAACAAAAGGACCCTGAAGATATAAAGAGAAAGTCATGTCATAGAGCTAGAAGGAGAAAAATCCTTCATAGAAGCCAAGGAAGAATGGCCTCTTAAAGGATTTCTGCGGCATACTTTTGTTTACAAAATGAAAGTAAACAATAATTATTTTTTGAAATTTATTAGATGTTCAGAACACTCAAGATCATTGAAAGTAATGTTCAGTTGTGCAGACAGAAATAGTGAGAACTATGAAAAGGCCATTGGATTTGGCATGTCATGGTGACCCTTAGAGAGTAATTTTAGTAGCATGCTGATGACAGGAGCCAGACTACAAGAGAATAGTAATTGAGGAAGAAGCAGGAGCATGGAATATAGATTTCTTTCTTACTTAAAAAGTATCTATTGGTGGTTTGGCAGTGGCTTAAAGAAGAGGAAACAAAATGACTGCTCAAAAGTGTAACCGAAAAAAGGAGATTTTTATTTACTTGCTTGCTTACATTAGGATGAGGAAAACTTGAGCAGAGTTGGGGGGTCACAGTATTACTGGACAAGAGGTAAAGTAGATAAAAGAGAGCTTTCTGGGAGAGCAAGGTGTTGAGCAACACTGGGAGGGAGTGTTTTAGGCCACAGAGGACCAGCCTTGGAGAGAAGGGTATTGTCTGGGGCAAGAGTAGGAAAGAAGAGAAAGTCACTCATATTCAAGTGATATGGTTTGGCTCTGTGTTCCCACCCAAATCTCATCTTGAATTGTACTCTCACAATTCCCACATGTTGGGAAGAACCCGGTGGGAGATAAGTGAATCATGGGGGCAGTTTCCCCCATACTGTTCTTGTGGTAGTGAGTAAGTCTTACGAGATCTGATGGTTTTATCAGGGGTTTCTGTTTTTGCATCCTTCTCATTTTCTCTTGCTGCCACCATGTTAAGAAGTGCCTTTTGCCTCCCACCACGATTCTGAGGCTTCCCCAGTCAAGTGGAAATGTAAGTCCAATTAAATCTCTTTTTCTTCCCAGTCTCAGGTGTGTCTTTATCAGCAGCATGAAAACAGACTAATACACCAAGGAAATGACTTTTGAGACAGACTTGAAGGATGTGAGAGAACGAGTCAAGTCAGTATCTGAAGGAGGAGGATTCAAGGTTTCAGAAGAAAAAAATGAAAAGTTTCTAAGACAAGAAAGGGCCTGACGTTTTCATAGTGGCCAGGGTGTGTGCAGGAGAGAATGTCACAGTGGTAATGGAGTAAAGAGGATATGAGATCACGCAGGAATTTGTAGATAATGTTAAGGACTTTACCAGTACTGAATTCTGAGACATACATTTTACTTTTGACCTCTTACTGTGGGCAGCAAAGTTGAAGATTAGAGCCAAATTTGCATCCCAACTCTAGCTTTTGTGAAGTACCCTGTGCTATGTCTTTCTGTGTACTAACTTTATCTTTGATTAACTGTACTATTCCACTTTCAATCTGATTCCATTTTAAACACCCCTTTGAGTTTTATGCAATCATATTCCAATTCTTTTGCAACAACAAAAGTTATAAATAATCAAATGAAAACAACTTGAAGGAAAATATAGAAAAGATGTTTATAAAAATTTCAGATGACACAAACAAAGATCTAAAGGAATTGCTACTAGCATATAAGATCTCAGAAGGCTGAACTCTGGCCCTAAACCAATAGAACATAGCAAGAATAAACTTCCTTATTTATGTCTCAAAAAGAAATTATACATGAAGAGGTTCGGGGAGGTGACATAAAATGCTTATGTGAAACAGGGAAGAAATTTTGATACAAGCTAACAATGTGATACAGCCGCTAAAAAGTGAATATTACCATGGGCTCTACTGATATGAATAGAAGTACCAGATTCAGACCTAAAGAGGAAAAAGTTGTTCTCCCGCACCTGTCCCAGACAATTTTGCTATCTTTTACATATGTCTGTGCTTCACCTTCAAAGAAATGTAGAACAATTGTAATGCATGTTGAGAAAAAGTGGCCAAGCTATGTTAAGAAGAATTAATATTTAATCTGAAGTAGGAATATAATAAGTGCATAATAATTGTTTCAAACACTCAAACTAGAAAGTTTATATGAAAAAGGATCAAATTAATTTTTGTTGCTTCAAAGATTACAAGTATAACCCGTAGACTGTGGTCCAAGGAAGGCATATTTTACTGTAACATATGAAAATGTTTTCTAATAATGAAAGCTCTCCAATGAGTTCCTTATCTCTGGTAGTGCTGTTGCAAAAGCTGGATGACCTTTGCCAGGGATGCTGAGTGTGGGGCCAGATGAACAGAGCACTAAGTCCCTTCAGTCTCTAAAACTTTATGCTAAGTAAGTTTGTAGTGGTGCTCAGCCCTGACATGATAAAGTTCCTTGCAAACTTGAAGATAGGTTTATCTACCTGAAATGACGTGAGCTAACATCTCACCATGATAAATATCCCCAAATGAATGCACATACAGAGTCAGTCCTTTTGAACTTTAACTTAAAATACACAATTGTAGAAATATCAATCTTGTAACATTAAACAACTGGACTGTTCTGGCAATTATATGTTATTATTAGTTTTAAAAGCATTGTCTCCTTTCTTGAAACTTAAATCTTTCTATGTTCTTTCCATTGTAAAATATGAAAAATTCAGTTTATTGCTGTTTTGCATGCAAAACAAGTGAAGTAAGAACAAGTGTAGCAATGGCACTTATTATGGAACAAACCATTTACCTTATTCGTGAAATGTTTTAGGTTTCAAATCGAGAGAAAGCTCTTTCCTCTACCCTCCTTTCTCCAAGCAAAAGAACTCTTGATGGACCTGGCATACTTTCTGTATATGACCTTTCACAACAAAAATGGGTTGTCAACCGGGTGCGGTGGCTCACGCCTATAATCCCAGCACTTTGAGAGACTGAAGCAGGCGAATCACCTAAGGTGAGGAGTTTGAGACCAGCCTGGCTAACATGGTGAAGCCCCATCTCTACTAAAAATACAAAAATTAGCCAGGCATGGTGGCATGTGCCTGTAATCCCAGCTACTAGGGAGGTTGAGGCAGGAGAACCACTGGAACGCAGAAGGTGGAGGTTGCTGTGAGCCAAGATCGTGCCACTGCACTCCAGCCTGGGAGACAGAGCAAGACTCTGTCTCAAAGAAGGAAAATAATAATAATAATAATAATAATAAAAAGTTCTCTAATGGCAATCAGTACTTACAGTAATACAGTATAAACAAATCTGTATATCTTCTATCTATCCATCCATCTATCCATTCATTCATCCATTCTTTCTTCTATCTATCCATCAATTGATAGCTTTGCAAGCAATGTAATATGCAAAAACCAAAATTTTTATATTCATAATTTTATTTTCTTTAAATTGAAACTATCAACCATAAGCAAGTTGTTTTCAACATGGTTAGGGTGGTATCCTTTAGCATTTGATTCATAAAAATTGAAGCAATGTGTTGTGTCTTTGGTTGTCATTGAATAAGTGGTATCTACGTGAAATCAACAGCGGCAGGAAGACTCAAGTAAGTCAACACGAGACGTTCTAGAATATCTTCAATTTTTATAAAGTGCATATTTTCTCTGTTCTGTTTTGGAAATCCCTGGATGGCTCTATTCAGCCCTATGGATGGATTAGAAACAGAAAGGACATAATTGACTCATAGTGAGAATACTGGACTATTCAGTATATTGCTGTTGGCCCTCTACCTGAAAGAGCACAGAGATCCACAGAACATCCTATAATGTGATTAGCCAAAGTAAAGTTTTCTGGTGGGAACTAATGGTGTTGAGATATGGTAAGCTTATTTACAACTCTGTTTCTGATTTAGAAAAAAATTCCAAGAAGCTGATGCTACAACCAACTTTCATGGTTCAGATTACAGGATTTATCCTGGGATCATTTTCAGAGAATGTATAATTCTCCTACCTCTTTAGTTCTATAGTCAATCTAATCACCTCTCCTCTTGTTTGTTTTCGTACTGTTTCTAGGATTATCTTCCTAGTGAAATTTATCTGCTACAGCCCACGACATTATTGTCTTTTTTTGCTAGCTTGACATACTTGTTCTTGGGATTCTGTACGCATGGTTATAACATAGTACTCCAAGTACTCTTTTCTTTCGCTACTTTTAGTTTAGGAAAAACAGATATATTAATTCAATCAACAGCTATTTATTGTAATTCAGATATTGTCACATACAATTCCTCCACCACTGTAGGAAACTATTTACGAGTCTACCAAATATTATAATTTTACTTCCTCATTGTCATTCTGATCATGTGTGATATCTAGGCTAGCAGGGTCTTGGTTGTCTGAGGATGTAGAGTATTCCTACTGGACATATTTTTTATAAGCTGGTGCATAAGGAGAGTTAGGATATACCACGCTGGTAAGAGAGGATCAGTGGTGAGTTTGCATTCTCTACTTGGGTGAATGCAAGGAGGGATTTCCATGTAGGACTTTGCCTTTTATCTGTTTATACTCAGGACCTGAGTCCCAGCCAGAGCACCTCAGCCAACAAACAACACAAAAGATAAAAAATAAAAGCATAAATTCTCTATGCCCTGCTGTCAGAGTTTAGAAGCTTGCTCAATGGAGTTATCATTGCTAACCAACTTATTCTCCTTGTATTTTCTTTTTCCCTTCCCCTTCCCTTCCCCCTCCCCCTCCCCCATCCTTCCTTCCTTCCTTCCTTTCCCTCTTTCTTTCTTTCCTTCCTTCCTTCTTTCTCTTTCTTTCTTTCTTTCTTTCTTTCTTTCTTTCCTTTCTTCCTTCCTTTCTTCCTTTCTTCTTTCTTTTTTCAGACAGGGTCTTCCTCTGTTGCCCAGGCTGCCCCAGGGGTGTGATCACAGCTCACGGTAGCCTCCACCTCCTGGGATCAAGTGATCTGCCCACCTCAGCCTCCCAAGGAGCCAAGACTATAGGCTTGCACCACCACACCCAGCTAATTTTTGTATTTTTTGTAGAGACAGGTTTTCACCATGTTGCCCAGGCCAGTCTCAAACTCCTGGCCTTAAGTGATCCACCTGCCTCAGCCTCCCAAAGTGCTAGGATTACAGATGTGACCCGTTGCACCTGGTCTCCTTGTATTTTCATTTGTTCTCAGGCTCTGGACAATTTTT
The DNA here is from genome assembly GCF_028858775.2 of Pan troglodytes. Lineage (NCBI taxonomy): Eukaryota > Metazoa > Chordata > Mammalia > Primates > Hominidae > Pan > Pan troglodytes. The sequence goes on along the minus strand of NC_072412.2, from coordinate 84,018,019 downwards.
AAGTCTTCTGGAGAAATAAGGCTCTCTATATATTCTTTGGTTTTAAAAACAGTACTTGCTCAATGTTCCAAAAGACACTGCTGAAAGAAAATGGAGAATATAATTTCTTTATTTAGGAAAGTGAGTCCCCTGGGACAATTTGTGTGAATCTCACCACCTGGATCCTCATGAGGAATGTAATTCCCTGAAGCTTTGTGTTTTGCCAAACTCCTTAAATCTAAAGAGTAAGATAATATTGACTAAGAAAGATGCATAACTTTCCAGAGGTCCTAACACACCACGTAGACAATGGCTAGCTGGGTTCTATAGCAAGGTGATAGGATGCACACCTCAGCCTGCAGAAAAGCAGATCATTTTAAAGCTCCTCTGAAGCATTAGCTTCAAGGCTCAAGTCTTTCTGGGCCAGAACCTAAGGAGGAGCCCGAGAAGCTGCACATTAGATGAGTGGAAGGCTAGAAGATACTCTAAAACTAAGTGGGCCCAGGGAATTCTAAGAGTTTAGCCCAAAACAAAGCAGATACGTTCTGGAATCGAAGTAGGCAGAGTCTAGGAGGGTGGATATTTTTCAGCAATAGCATTAGAGTTGGTGGGGGGATTTAAGTTCTTGTCTAAGACAGACACTGTGAAAGGTAGCAGAAGAGTGACTCAACCGGGAGGCAGAAAGTGAGGAAACTTGTGAATCTGATCTTGGGCAAGCCATATAAAAAAATGGAGCATAATCTCCTTCTTACTTTGCTCAGGCAGTTACTAAGAGGTTCAAAAGCATTGATAAATCATGCTACACATCTTAGCTACCCAAGGGTCTGGTCTCTACGTCCTTTGCATTCAAAAACCATCTTGAACTTACCATGTCCAACATCTTACAATGTGTTAGGTATTGTAGAGAAAACCTTCTTTTCTGTATACATCTACAGAGCAGTCTGAAAGCTTCAGATCTGGATAGTGATCTGAGGCAATTCAGAGACCTAGAGGTATATTGCATCAAGAACAGAGCTGCTAACATTTTTTTCCTCCTTCCTTGAAGCCTACAAAGCTCTTTCTTCAACTCTTCATTCACCTGCATGGTCTGCAGACTCCTTTCTTTTCAGTACAGTTTTTTTTTTCTTTTCACTGACAGTGGTCCTGAATCTTAATGAGGTATTAGACTATCTCCACATCTTCTGAGCTACAAATCTAGGACAATGAATCCACTTTTTGAAAGCTTGACATAAATTTTCAGTAGTTAACTTATGTAATGAGCAGCATGTCAGGAGCAAACCAAGAAAGCAAGAACAGACGTTCTGGCGCTAAGATGCCACTCTGCTAATACTAAACCAGTTCACTGAATCAGAACTATTCCAAAACGGACAGCTCAGCAGGTTTAGTGATATGTCTGGAACAGTGGAATAACTTTGGTTTCCTAACTTCAATCTGACAGCTTTATTTTTTAATATAATAATACTGTCTTTACATTCAAAAACCATTGTGAACTTTCTCCGTTCAAAGCATTGTGATAGGTAGTACAGCAAAAACAAAGATAGATATAATATTCCCTTCTTTCCTTTCTTCCTTCACTCAGCATGTATTTATTGAGCACTTATTGGGACAGGCTTGCAAGGGTGAGTGTGAGAAAGCATAATCTCCACTCTTACAGGGCTTAAGGTCCTTTGAATGTAACAGATATGAATCAAACAACCACACAAACAAATATAAAATTGTCACAGTGATAAGTGCTATATAAGAGCACTACATAGAATTGTGAGAGTATATATTAAGATTTTGCTTCATTGCGGGAGTCAGAAAAGCCTGTTTGAGGAAAGTATAGCCTGATCTGAGAAATAAAGAATGAATGACAGTTATCAGGCAAAATATGAAAGAAAGAATATTCCAGGCATAGAGAACAGTATTTGCAAAGATCCTGTCGTGGGATAAACCACATTGAATATAAAGGTCTGAAGAAAAGCCAGAGACTAAAGAGAGCAAGGGGGAATGTGGTGGGGGAAAGTTCAAGATGGTAGGAGCATCCCAGGCCACAAAGAGCATTACATGACATTGAAGGGCAGTGGGGAAAACATATGAGAAAGAGAGGAGGTGGGAAGTAGGAGAGGAGGCAGAGTAGGGGTAACACAACAAACAGTTAAGAGACTATTGTGACCAAGAGAGAAACAATTGTAATCGTAACTGGATTTGGTGGTGATAATAGTACAGAGAAGGAAAAATCTATGGATTTGAGAGCTATCTATGAAGTAAAATCTACCAGTTAGGTGATGGATTGATTCTCCACGAGGGAGAGGCAATATGAAGAACAACTGTTGGGTTTCTTGTACAGCTGGGTGGATTCACGGTGATAGGGAAGTGGGGAATGAGACCTAATTTGGGCTGGGGAAGTAATTACATCTCTTACACTTTCTTAGTGTCCTCATGACTAGTAGTAGTTACAGGATGATTTGATTATCCATTTAGCCAACAAATATATGATGACTATCAATTGTGTCCAAAGTTATGGTAAAGTAATGTTGACAAGTGCAAAGGCAAATAAAATCCGGCCCTCCTCTCAAGAATCCAACAGGTGGTGCAGGTTCTCTGTCCTCCAGTCTCACTAAACCAGTGTCCTGGGCAGGGTTCTGTCTGCACAGAAGCAGGAAGCCTTTTATTAAATTTGCTCAAAAGCGGCTTGTTAGTGACACCTGGTTATTTTTTACTTAATAAAGACCAACTTCTTCTTTGGTCTGATGGCCTTAGTTAGCCTTTTCCCATCAATAGGAAGTTGAGGGATTTGGGCTACGTGGCTTGTGACTGCTCTGATTTCTGTGAAGTTGTGACATAGGACTTGCTGTACTGTTCTATAATAGAAGGAAAACGCTATGAAAGAGCAGCCACTGGGGCACAGATTTCTGGTTACTCACTCCCGCATTCATCCCTCTTCTCAGTAAAGGTAGGGAAAACAGATTTATTTCAGGGCAGCAAATCGCCCTGTCATTTGCCAGGCTTCACACGCACCAGAGGGCGTGGCCATGGGGCCGGGTTTTAGCCAATGAGAAGCAAGCAAAGGTGTGGGCATTTTAAGGGGAAATGGCCAACCGTCTATGGTTCTTTTTCCTTCCTGCTACCTTGAGTGCAGATGAAATCAGGAGAGCAGACCTTTTACACTGTGAGATCACTTTGAGAACTGTGGCCCTTTGATAAGAGGGTGAAAAGGCAAGAACGAAGAACCTAGAACCCTGACACTTTGGAGCCACCATACCTGTCCTGCACTGTAACTCTGGGCTTTATTATGTGAGAAAGAAAACAACCTTCTATTTTGTAAAATAAGCTACAGTTATTTTGCGCTTTACGTCACATGCAAATAAGCCTAATTCTAATGGATTTTTAAGCTATGACAGCTACAGCTATTAATAAATCGGGAATTCATCAGAGCTTGGAATGAAGTCACTGGAAATGTTTCTTTGTTTTATTTATCTAATTGACTCTCTTCCTGTAAAATTCTGAGATCCTTAAGGGGAGAGAAGATATAAAAATCTATATTGAGCAGAGTACTCTAAAAGGGCTATATTTTATATGTTAATATATAGATAGTGTTTGTAAAGTGACTTTTAGATTCAGAGCATATGAAAGATGATAATAATTTGTCTTACTTTAGACAACCTGGAAATTTTTTCTGGTCTTTGATAAAAATGCAGTCTCCCAATCTGAGCTATCTCCAGGACTCTATCTAAGTACGAGCAATTTATAAATAAAATTCCCATTTAAATTGCAGAACAAACGCTCAACACCTTACTAAGAGAATGTGGAGGGCAAGGAGTCAATCAATCAAATCTAGAAAACAGTTTCTGGGAATTTAAAACTTAAATAATCAATTAGCAAGAAAAAGATATAAGGACAAATTCTATGCTTGCTGCTTTATTTCAATCATTATATAATAAGGGTTATTTATTGATTGGTATCTAGTCTTTTTTCCTTTATATTTTCATTAGAGTCTTGAGTGATTGAGTGTCACTTCTAGTGGCATGGAATTAGTTGGGGCATTACTTACATGGGGATGTGATGAGATTGAGGAATGCAGGGATCAGGTAGGGCAGGGAAGAAGACAGTAGCCAGAGTGAAATTTGAACTGAAGTCCAGGAAAGAAGCAATGATAATGGCTTGAGAGATAGCACCAACTGTTAAGTCCAAGAGAGTAAGCCAAGGGAAATGAGCTGGAAACCAAGGAAATCAGTGGTGAGGCAGAGTTCTTGGTGAGTTGGGGCAAGAAATTAAGAGAAGCATATGGGCCAACTGCAGTGTGACTTTAGTTTCTAGCCTTGAAGCAGGCATTCATATAGCCTAAAGAGAAGGAATATCAACACGCCCAGAAACACTTCCCATGGTAAGCTTGGCTATCCCCAGTAGCATTTTTCTGTGGTATAACATTTCCTGATGTCTATATAAGAAATTCACTAAGCCTTGGGTTTTAGAACCTCACTATCTACCTGTGCAGGTTTTCCTGTCAGGAGTTTGTAAGAGAGATGCGCTCTTGCAAACCTTGACTTAATTATTTAAAAATCTTCCCATCACTGAGATGCGTCATGCAAATAAGAGATATCAAAAAATATCTGTTACGAATGCATACATATATGAAGGCATTAATGAATGCACAAATGAATGTATGAGTGAAAAGAAACTATATTCTCTGTTAGAGCTAACTATATTTAATGCTTACCTTGAGTAGAAGATTAGAGAGTCACTGACAAATTTTCCACATATCAATAAGCAAAAATAAATACAGAACTGCTGTATATATTAATATTTATATAATGGTGGTAAGACTACTGGCTCTGCCACACTGACCATTTTCTACTTTAACTATTGAAAATTTTTTCTAGAAATAAATTGCTCCATCTTTGTATATCTCATCAGAATATTAAGATTCTTTGTTAACATTTATCAAGAAAACATGATGTTATTCCTAAAAGTAGCTCCATTGTTCCAAATGTTTCCTTTTTCAGATAATCTATGTGTCTCACACTTTATAATTTAATTATAGATAATTTTAAGTATACCAAAATTATAGTAGGAAAGATTTGAGCTAGTTTCTAGAATGTAGTGTCTGAAAGTAGGATTGTTAAAAATCATGTAGATTAAGGGCAGTCTTATAAGAAGAGCTGAGGTGAGAATTTGGGCTTATATCACCTCTTTTCTCTTTCTTCCTCTTCTTTTTATTCTTACTCTCTCTCTCTCTTATTTTAAACTAAATTTATATAATACTAATAATAGCCTAAATGAAAAATAATTCCACAATTCACCCAAATTAGAAAAAAAAAAACCACCCTCTTTATTCACCAGCTTTGTTACTACTTTTAGATGGATGGTCAGTAAAAACTGACTTCTTAAATGCTTTTCTAAATGGTTTCATTCTGTCTTGGCCTATAGGACAAAGTCATTTTATAATTAACCAATGAAAATTTATATTTGATGAAATCCAGAAAAGAAAGAACTATGAAAAAGTAAAAATAGTAGAATAAAACCAGGGTCTCAAACACGTTTCAGTTTGTTTTATCTTGTGTATGTGCATTTAACACATTTTTCTCACAACACACTTCTTGACCCCAAATCTTCCAAACCATCTATGTGTAACAAACAGTATATGCTAATGTTAGTTATTGTCCCTTGAAGCCATCTCATTTTCTGATCTTTGCAAAGAACATTCTGATGATTACGAGATTCACATGTCATGACTATTATTTTAATATTGGAGTATTAGTATGTCATGAAATGGATTTCATTATCATAATGTAAAGGCCAGTTCAATCAACTGCATCAAAACAGAGAGTGAACAATTTGACCTAAAGAAAGTGCGTTAAACTGTGTGGGTGTGATTATGTGTGTACATGTTCACATATTTCTACACTCACTTCATGTCTTACCATAAACTGTATTTCTCTCCTCTTCCATTGTTGGATCCCAATATTCAATAAAGACATTTCACTCATTGTATTGCAAAGAAAATCATATGTAGGGCCACAAAAACAGAAGAAAAGCAAATAAAGATGCTAAGAGCTCTCGATTTCAGGTATGAGTGAATTTATGTGTGCTATGTTATAAATTGGGATAATATCTTAAAAGACAGTAAGCTGTTTTGGATAGCTTCAGCCTTTACCAGTGCTTCTCAAAGAATCTTCTTTGTACCTTTTTCTTCCTTCACAAAAAACTCCTTTGATCTGAATGAGATTTTTGCCTAAGGCTTAATAAAATTCAATAGCTGTTAAACTTTACTTTTTTGCCTTGTATGCATTCTTTATTAAATTATTGAAGATTTCATTCTGGGTTAAAAGTAATCAACATAGTAATATATCAATTACTGCCTTGATTCTTAAACATAAAACATAAATATGAAACAAAGGAATAGAATTTATGCCATTATTTATTAGTTTTTATTTTCTAAAACTGAGTGTTTTGTTGCTGTTGTTATTATTTAAAGGAGCATCCTGATTTCATTTATTTATCAGGCAGTAGTTTAACTCTAACTGCTGGTAAAGCACTCTATTGATATTAGGGGATACAAAGTTGAATAAGGCATTTTTCCTTGTCTTAATGAGCAAGAAGTGTGAATGAGTGGGAAGAGTCACATATAAATATTCATAAGTGTGAGGGGGTAGAGGCAAGTACAGAATGAAGGAGAGAAAAGGGACAAAGAGAAAAGAAGCAAAGATGAGCCATGTAGTGTGGACTATGCAGTGGAGGAATGCCTGGCCTCATTGCCATACTGCCTATGAAACTCTTGATCTGCTTTTCCAGATGGAACCACTGATATTACCCTGTGGGAATATGTATAATGCTCATCACTCAATCAATAATAACTCCCAATTGGTAAGCTGTATGTCTCAGGCATTATCTCATTTCACTATCATCAGCCACTTTAAGAGATAGGTGATATCAACCCCATTTTGTTGAGGAAAATGCACCCCAAAAGGCAGATCAATCTGTGTATAGTCATACATGTGTATTCCTCCAGCCAACAAGTAGAGGAACATAAATGAATGTGACATCAGTTTGATGCTGGAGCCGATGTCCTATGCCCTTTCCCCTCACATCTCAGTAGTGCAAGTAAATAGAGAAGTCTTTTGCCTTTGAGATGGGAAAATAGACTAATGGGAGTGAATGTTCTTAAATCTCATCTTAACAGTGTGGTTCAGGGTGAGAGGGTTCCTCTGTCTAGGGCAGATGGATATTATAGCATAACACATAATACAATTTCATGATATATTTCCTTTCATACAATGCATAGCTCATGCTGGTTAAAGAAAATATCTTCAGACATGCTTAGCTAAATGATACAGTCTTACTTTCTTTGTTCTCACCTAAGTATAAAATTTGGAAGCAAGATTACTTTGATGTTGGCAGGTTAGATTGACAAACAAATTATTTGAAGTCTTTGAATGTCTCATCATTGGTTGAACGGGGGAAATATTCACTTGAAAGGTAGTTCTGACAATTTAAACAGATAATATAGGGGGTATAGTCAGTGATACTTACGGTATTTGTGCCAGTAAAGTATCTAAGGAATTAATAAGAGGTACCCACTCTATAAAAACTATTATTAGAAATTTGTTTTATTAACACTCATATTTGTGGGGTTCCTTTCCAAATTCATATTTTAACTCTAATTTCTAATGACTTTAGTTAAAATTAAAGCACTTTAAATCTAGAGAATTTTCAACATCACACAGAGAAGGCAACTAATTTTCTGGCCCATTTATTACACAAAGCTCCCTAAATTCAGGCCAAAGCAGCTCTTCCTCTGTTTACAGTGATTCCACATTAAACACAGATCTAATTTGCAAATTATTATCACCCTTAGACTCCAGATTTCTTTTATTCCCCTGCCTGGAAAGAATTTGTACCACTTTTTACTCATGTAGTCATTTACATTTTTGAAGGCCAAGTTTTCTTTTTATGTAGACAGTTCTAACTTCTTTGGATTATATTTCTGGTGTCCCTGGTGTTTGATACTCCCCCCAAGGTAGGATCATCTTAAAATTTTATGAGTATGTTTTGAGATCTGCATCTTCCCTCAACACATTAATAAAAATGTTGAATTAGAAAGAACCTCACACATATCCCTTATGATAACCTCACTTACTACATCTCAACAATTCAACACAGATTTTACAAAAATTCACTCAATTCATTTTTACAGACATTTATGAGAGCTTTCCTGCTATAGCAGTAGCTGGAGGTGAAGAGGTGGATAAGCCCATATTCCCTGTTTTCAAATAGTTCACATGTGAATTACCCATGAGAAACCATTTCTCATCTGAGAGCTATCCTGTAACTTCTTGGTCAGTGCAAAGGTGAGGGAAAATATCTCACTTGTTTTGATCCAGCACAGTTTAAAAAGCTAAAGAGTTACTATTAATTTGTTAAATATGAGTATTATTGGGTAAATGCTATGTGTTTGTATCATTGTGTATTATTCGCAGACTCATTCATAGTTGAAGAAGCAAATAGTTTTGGGGTTGAAAGACACTGGAGAGATTACTTTTTGTGGTACATCAAAATCCTAGAGAGAGTGCAACTGTTTGAACAGGATCTCAAAATGAGTTAGCAAAACAAGCGGTAGTGTTGTATCAGTTTTTTTCACTGCTCTGAATTGCCTTGGTAAATTATATCCATGTTATGAATGTCATCTTCTCTTAGAAGGTAAGCTCCTCAAAGACTGGGTTTGTATCAAGCATAGATTTTGTGCTGATGCTACCATGCTTTGAGCATTACATTGAATTAACAATATATTTATAATTTGATAGTTAATATTAAATATTAGACAACAGTTGTGTAGGTTTGTGTTTTGAATGTGTGGCAGAAGGGTGCAGAGAATAGAAAATTTCAAAAAACAATGGAAGTGATAAGTAGTTTTAGATGTGTCTGATGATAGGAAGACAAATTTTAAAGTTTTATGGGAGAATATAAGGAATGATTCGTTAGAGGTACACAGAAAAATAAACAAAAGAAAAGATTAGGCTATTATTACTTCTAGAAAAATGTGTAGTAGACTAGAAATATACTCAGCCTCAAACAATATTTGAATAATATTTGTATAATAATATAAACAATTCTGATTTAATTAAAACCTGTGATATAGTTGATAGGAAGAACTGAGGCAAGGTAAATAGCTACAGTTTCATCTTTCATAGTGAGAACAAGATATATGATGTCAAAAACTTAAAAATCAAGCAGTGACTCCCTAACCATTCAGAAATATGGAAGTAAATATCAGAAGAAAACAGCTAAAAGAGTTAGAAATGGCTGCTTCTGTTGGCAAATCACTGAGGTGAGGAGAAGTTGTGTGAGAGAAGCTGTTTCATTTATTATAAACCTTGGAGAAATACTTGACTTTTTAACCAATACAGGTATGACTTTAATAAAAATAATTCAGCCTAGAAAAGAATAAATGGGTATATCTATATGTATATAATCAATAGAAAAATATACACTCAACTAGTTACAAAAGTACATTTACTAGAAGAGACAGCTGGGATTCTGTCAACATATTTTTAGAAGCAAGGCCACAAATGAGGAGAATTTGAGCCAATCTGGATGTTATCTATCAGAAGGCCAACAGTGTGGGTCTGTTTTCCATAATTACTGCATGAATAGGCAAAGAGAATTCTAAATAGAACAATGACAATTACTCTGTAGTGAGAACTTCACATCAATATTTCACTTTTGTGAGTAAAATATAATGAATTTTATTTTTCCCAATCCTTTCATACATCCCAGAATGCACATGATTAAAAAGAGAAAAATATATTTTCACATGGTCATATAAGTTCCCTAGTTACATCAGTATCTTGATTTATTGATTTGCTATGTGTTTATTTTCAAAAATAATGTTTGTGTCCTTTTTTGATGAGATATTTAAAAATATATCAGGACCTTATTCTACTTGTTCACATTGTAATCTCCAAGACTATGGACAAGTTAGTTTACTTCATTGAACCATAATTCCTAATATTGGAAAAATAATTGAAAAGCATATCACATGTTCAGTTAAGTGCTTAGGAAATAGTGGGCACCCCCAAAAATCGTGATTATTGTTTTTTATAATTATCTTGTCTTCTATATTTCTTCATATGACAGCACAAAATATTGCAACAAAGAGAATGACTCCTTATGGTACTGCTCATTAGATATCTGAGGATTCCCTTTCCAAATGTCCTTATAGCTCTTATAAAAGCATTTACAACAATCTAGTAGACGCCCTTCTTCAAAAAGTAGCAAAAAACAAACAAACAAAAAAGCAAAGACCTCCACTTTGTGAGGAGATAGATGTTTTCAGTAGCCTATTTCATTTTGTCACTTCTGCAATAGCGTCAGTATTGTCAGAGTTAAGAGCCAAGCCCTAGTCATACACAGCTGATGGATAAGGCAGCCAGACTGTGGATACAATTGCTGCAGGAGTAGCTCAATGCCATCTGGAGTATGTCCCTGGTGAATCATGCCCTATATGTAGCTGAGAGCTGCCAACTCATAAGTGCTGGAGAAAATTGGAGGAAGTAAGTTAGAAAGGGAACTAGAGATGCACAGTTTTCCAATAACTGCCAAGCACCTACAATTCTTAAAATTCTGCTCACAACAATAACAGCTTTATATGTCTGTGTGATATTCATAAAAATAAATCTATTCATTTTGACATAAAGTAAAATTTGTTCATAAATTATGTGTTTCTGCAGTTTTTTTTATAAAGTGGCTTTCAGTGATTTCCTAAGGATTATTCACAATTTTTTATAAAGTGTTTCTTAATTTAACATGTCCACTGTGACATGTCCATTATGACATGACCAGGTTGAAAAATCTTGTAGTGTATCTACGTATGTATCAGAAGTTAAAGTGTTTTGCTAAAAATAACCAAACAAACTAGCTTTTCCATATCAACTAAACTCTTTCTCAATGAAAGCATACCGTGAGTTTTTGAGTGTCAAACAAGGCAGTTAATGTTTTTTTCTGGCAGCTATTCTTGCAAATTTTATTTCTAGGCTCAGCTGCATTCTGCTGTGTTCTACAATATTTCCAAAAACTGTGTTCATATTCTTACTCATCTAAGAAATTACAAACACATCTGCAATTATTTAGCTGTTGTTATCATATATGACAACACTCTGCTTAATAGTGAAGTGTTCTAAGCTACAGTTTTTTTTCTCCCAGATTTTATTTCTCTTAGTACTTTGTCTATAACGTATGCTGGATTTCCTTCTCTTAGGTACCATTCACCTTCTGAGTTTAAAGGTCCTATATCTTTTACAATGCCAGGTTATTCCTATTACTAACAAGTTTAGTTTGATGTCATACACTAGTATTTAACACCTATTTATTTCCTTGTAAGTAGTTTCAAAGATACTATATTTGTCTTTTGAAAAAGAACAAACTCAATTCTCTAATGCAGTTACCTCTCCAGCTCAACATATCCTGAGGCTGTTCTGGCAAAAGCCTGTAAAAGATTGGTATTGATATTCTGCAGCAGTCACATTGTCAAGCTTCCAACAGGAGGAAGAGCATTTAGAAAATCTGGCCATGTGGTAGCTAATTACACTATTCTAAACTGAATTTACAACAGGTGACTTGTAGGCTATGAATTGACAAAAAGCACCCAAGCACTTCTTCAATTATTTTCCCATAAATTGAGAAACAAAAGTAGCATTCGTTATGTGGTACATCAATGCAGATATCTTAAACATATTGCAGAAGTCCTGCACAATTTTTGTAATCTCACATACACCTTCTTGGTGCTTGTTTATTTTCATTATTTTCTTACAATTCATATTTAGTGGGTTCCTTGTGTTCTTCTACGATTTTCCCTTTTTTTTTTTTTTTTGGAGACGGAGTCCTGCTCTGTCACCCAGGCTGGAGTGCAGTGGCACAATCTCAGCTCAGCATAACCTCCGCCTCCCTAGTTAAGAAATTCTCTTGCCTCAGCCTCCCGAGTAGCTGGGACTACAGGCACATGCTACCATGCCCAGCTAGTTTATTGTATTTTAGTAAAGCCGGGGTTTCACCGTGTTTCCCAGGCTGGTCTCAAACTCCTGAGCTCAGGCAATCCTCACACCTCGACCTCCCAAAGTGCTAGGATTACAGGCGTGAGCCACCACACCCGACTCTTCTATGATTTCTAAACTGGAGGCTCATTCCAGTCATTAGAAGACAACTAAGGGAGATGACACATGATAACATAACACTAAAAGACTCTTAGAGCTTTCTTCAATGAAACTCTCTATACTTCTAAGTGTGAAACACATAACTGGTCTTTAAATCTGAAGTGCTTTGCATATTCTTGTCCTTTAAAACTTATTGTCTAGTGAAACGTGTGCTTTGTATTCAGGCATGATCCATGTGTCATTGAAGGCAATGATCCAATGTGCTATGGAAATTTCCTGGGGCATATTATAAGCTATTGTTTGCCATCTTGGCTAGATAAGCCTGCCTCATTTATTGGAGGGCCATTTCAGCTGTACTGTCAATAGTGGAGGAGGATCAGGTCACCTTTGCCTAGAATATTATGTAAAAGCTGTCAAATGTTCAGGATTACAGGCACATTAAATGTCGTTAAGATTTCAGTCATACCAGTATTACTGAGGAAGGTTTACAGTGAGTTTGTCATAATTCTGCCTTGGATTTCTCCACTTTCATGCTAAAATCTTGTAATAGTGTGACCAAAATTTCATTATAGGTAGTTCTTTGTATAAGAGGAACAGATGCTGGCAGGTTTATCTGCTTATTTTTATGAATGTTAGGACAAGCACGTTTTAAAATAAAAAATGACCTAAATATCTTATTATCTTTCAGAATTAAAAATGCACTCCCTTTATTTTCCGAGTCATACAACCTCAGTATATCAACACAGACTTTTCATATTTGGAGAGCCAGCTTATTAAAAGCTACAATAAATTTAACAAGGAATTTTTCATTATGGTATCCATTATAAAAAGCACACCTTCCAAGTAAGACTAGAGCAGTTCATTTTGGAGTGTATTTACTTTTTACGTTGTCAACATTTTATTATAGTATTAAGAGATGATTGCTCTTACTGCACAATATAAATGCAGTGGGCATTCATAGACAAACTGATATTGGCAGCCTCTGAACACTTCAAAATAATAAATTGTATTTTTGAAAGGTATTTCAAGGTTAGCATCTTTCATTGATGACTCATGTTGAGTTATTGCTATAGCAAAGTTTCATATTTACTGGATCAGGTCTAAAACATTCCATGTTTATTGGATCAGGTCCAGCTCCAGGTCATTGAGAAGTCTCCATGATAAATTCTGCCCCTGATATCGCAAGAACCCACTGCCTCCTTTCTTCCTGGCTTACAGGCCTCCCGTCCTTTCTTTCATCCTCTCACTTCCTCACCCCTACAATTATCTACATCCATAGAATTCTTTATATTTAAGGCACCTGAACACTTACTATGTCACTGGAAGTATCCCAGTTTTAATCCTAATATTTCAGTGGTCACATCCTTCCTGGGAATATGTAAACCTACACATTTGCATTCTTCATTCCAAATTTCAGTTCACATAACAACATGGAAGGAAAAACAGGTCTGGAGTCATGGTCTAGTTAATTCCTTGCTTTTATCTCAGTCCTTTTACTTTAAAGTTTTTTTTTTTTTCATTGCAATCAGCAGCTCCATGTTATAAAATGAGTTACAGAGTTGGTGCAATACACTCTGCTCTGGTAGGAACCTTCCTCAAGTGCAAGTACAACTCAATACCTATAAAGGAACTGGGACACATTTTAAATTCCCCAGATACACATTTTAAATGCTCAAAAGATCAACCATAAAAAAATCAAACTATCAACAATTTTTCCAAACATAGAAATATTTTAAAATACAACTCATTTCCTTACATATATTTTAACATCTAAATTTTCATTTTAGGGAGAATTGTTTAAGGCATGAAGAATGCATTTCTTCAGACTGGAGCAGAGCCTTGAGAAGATGCTGGCTTGGCTAATGGGGAAGGAGAGAGGGAAAACTAATTCCAAAGGATGTGTCATATCTCAGGCAACACAGGCCAGGATGAGGGCAATGATTAGAGAAATGAGTGCAGGAAGAGGTGGGGGGAACATAGTGTCATTATATAATTTGTCACCCAACTATATTTCTCCCTTTTCCACTCAGTTCCTGTCCTTGAATGTGTATTCTCTAACAAGCTAATTTATTGATTTTATTACAGTAAGTAAGAGAGCAAAGTTGCCTTTTTAAACACATCATTTTAAATAAAGGATATAAGACTACCTTTTTTATTAATGGAACATCTTGGTGTTGTATAAAGAGCACTGATCTGGAAGCAGAAGAGAGCGTTGTCTTATCTCATCCTTCTGAGTCTCAGACTAGCGAGATCGAAGTACTCTGTTCTATTGCCTTCCATGGAAATAGAAAGGCAGACCAAAGACCTGGAGGTGCTAGCTGGCATCTATGATCCATGCTTCATGGTGTCCTAAAAACAGCATGCTCATTAATTGATGCTAAGTTGAAATGCCTTTCTTGAATATTTTAAAATTCATATCTGATGTCTTTTCAAAAGTATAACCATCCCACATAATTTGGCTGCAATTTTACCCTAATTTCTTTAAGAACATTCAACAAATATATTACTGATGCTTAATCAATTAAGAGGCATCACTCCATCCCAATAAACGGAAGCCTTCACTTAGCCTAAAATGTTGGAGTCCATTGTTTCCTCCTGAACCCACAGGATATAGATGGAGAAAAAAATGCAATGGTAATTTTGGTTGTGAAAATTAATAAACCCGACATGATGACAGTGCCTCATGAACAATGGAGAGAAGTTAGAGGCTCACATTCCCCTCCAGATTGCTGGAGTCATCTAGTATAGTTACTCTTCATCAGAAGTATTTATGGCTGTAAATTGTTTTTGCTTTTCATACAGTTGTCTTCCGATTCTTCTGGATTGATGTCAGATATGATAATAAAACTAAGCTTGTACCCCCGTAGGCAAGAGGGTTTGGGACTCTTGATGGCTTGAGAAATGTGTGGGGTTTTTGAAAGTGTCTTTTGTAGTTGTTTTTCCACTGCTAGCCAGCCAAGGCCTTCCCTGGAGCTCTGGGAGAAGCTTGCCCCCTGGACAGACAGTGGTAACCTCACAAGGTCAGCCTTCTGAAATTGGAAGAGAATGGTTTCCCTGGCAGTGTTGACGGTTCATTGTGGCCATAAAAGGGCCAAAATCAGAAGAAATTTCCCACATCTGAGCCCACTTAACTACTCAGCAAGAGAGAAATCAGAGCATTCATCGCAGCAAAGACATGCCTGCTTGATTTTATCATGAGGAGAGTAGCTTTAGTAGGTGGATTCTTTCGCATCTTAGTGAACCTTTGTGTCTTATTTTCTCCCCAGGCTTCTGTTTTTCTTCTCTCAAGTCCACAGTTTCTCTTTCTTTGTTCAAACTATTTTCTGAAACACCCCATAAATGCAATGCAAGAAAACACTTGGATAATTTCCATTTCCTACTCTGACAAAAGTTAAGAGTGGAATAAAGCAAGCCTCTGTCCAGCCCACAAACTCCTTTGCATTCTTTATTTTTTTATGTAAATATCAGAAGGAGCTCATATGTTAATCTTTGATATTCCTTATGTGATATGCAAAAGTAGAAAGTCATGTGAGGTTTGCCATTTAGTTTATCAGCCACTGTCACGGAAATCTGAGTATCCAGAACCATTGGCAGGGCCCCTTTTCTGTGCTCTCCTCAAGCCAGGTAATACTGCTGCTACCTCTACCAGTACTATTACTAGCAGCTAGGGATATTCAAGGAATTACATTGCATAGATAATTGTAGCAGCTAGCTCTTACATAGTGCTATATATAACAATTCCTTGCATATTCCTTGCATGTAAATGATAGTAGTAGCCAGCAATATAGAGTTAGTATATAAGCTAGCTCTTATATAGTGCTATATATAACAATTCCTTGCATATTCACTACCATTACTAGTAGAGCTAGCTCTTATATAGTGGAATATGCAAGGAACTGTTATATATAGCACTGTATAAGAACTAGCTCTATTAGTAATGGTAGTAGCTAGCTCTTACATAGTGCTATATGCAAGAAATTGTTTTAAGTGCTTAACTCATTTAACCCCCACAGCACTATGAGACAGACACCATATTTAGTCCCACTTTACAGAAAACTGAGATACAGAGAGATTAAATGACTTGCCCAAGCTCACATAGCAAGCAGAGCCAGGATGCAATAAAAACAGTGTCTTCACTCTTTAGCACTATGTTCAGGTTTCATTTGCATGTCTTCATTTATTTTTTCATCTGAAATCCTTAAAACTAGTAACCTTGACCAAGCGTCTGAAAACTACAAAGATTTCAAGGAGTAATTCCTTGATCTCCATCATTTAAAATGAAGACTCATAACATTGCTCATCCCTAGTTGTCTGAAACAATTCTGGTTTATACCTACTACCTGTAGCTTGTTTTATTCTCAAAAGTATACTGGCTTACATGTTTAAGAATGAAAAGTAATAACATTTTACAATAAAATAATAAATGTTATGGCTACTCTAAATGGAAACGAGAACCATATTTGGAAGAACAGAGTGAATTGCTGCTTTGATCAATGAATTTATTTTGTCTAGAAATAGGACAACTTTGTACTTCACCAGTACAGACTCTGAATTCCGGTTTGGAGCCAAACACATTTCTCTCATGTGGAATGGATGTATTCTTAAAAGAATGTTGGAGGTGAGGCAATTGCCATGTTCCCTTTGGGGAACTAGACATTTTATTTGTGCTGGTTTTGATGTAGGGAAGCTTATAAAGGGGTGAAAGTACTTTCGTTCTTGTTGTGTCTTACTGCTTAAGGAAGGATGGGTTGTTGACTGAAGTGAAGGAAATGCCTTAATAGCATAAAACAGCGAGCTGGCTCTAGAATCAATAGGGCACTGAAGCAATGCAAACAGACATAATACTTGAAACATACAAGGAAGGGTGCGGGAAAGAAACTTCAAACTTCATGTGAATGATTTGTATTTACTATAAAGAGCAAGAAGTTTAGGGAAAATTTTGAAGAAAATGAGAGAAGTCAGATGAGGAGATTGGAAAACTCATTGGTCAGCAGTATTTAGAGTATATTAGAAGAGGTAAAGCTTGAAGTTGAAGGGCCAGAAGGGTCAGAAATATAGACATTTTTGTAAATTTAGGTGTTGTATTTCCACAATTATTAAACTGTGTTAGTAGTCTCTGAATGCTGGGCTAGCGCAAAACCCAGATTAAAAATTAAGTTGCAGAATTTGATGAAAGATAGACATTGATAATACTCTCAAAATGTAATAAGTCATATGGTGAAAGGATTGGAGATCACTGAATATGCTTCCAGGGGAAAATGTTACATGTAATTAAGCTCAGGGTGGAGTAGTAGTATCTCTGGGGTGATAAACTAATGGACTTAAACTATTTTCTCACTTTTAGATTTTTCTGTCTCTCCTGATCAAAGTTGTAACTTATAATGGGTAAAAGACTTCTGAGAGCTTAGATAAGTATTTTAAAAAGTTCTTTGCATATTTTAAGTAGCCTTCACCTCCTTTTGCAACCTTTGTTGATCAATACCTTCCACCTCCTAATCTACCCCTGTCCTTACCCATGCAAATCAAATTAACCACTGTTTTAGCCTATCCTAAATAGCAGAGAGTGAGGCAAGACTACATTGCCAATGCTTTATAGGGAAATGACATTTCTAGGCAAAGGTGAGGGAAAAGGAAATGAATCAGAGAGGGATGGAAGCAAATGCAAGGTGATGTGTTATGGTGCTGGCCAGACAATGCTTCAGGAGGTTTCCAGACAGGATGCGTGGAAAAGCCACCACTCAGAACAGTCCTCTACAAGGAATTTATCTAGTGTATTATCCTAGGCCTGTCTCCTATTGGTCTGTTTGCCTCATGAGCTGTCTACTTCCCTGAGTTTTATTGTTGTATCACTTGGCCCCCTTTGGAAGTGGTGTGGGGCTTTGTCTAGTCCAAAATTGTTTGGAAGAGCCAAAGCCTGTGGACCAGGCTTGCAGTAAACTATCTGTCACCAGGATCTATAAACCCACAGATAGTCTGTGACCTTGATGTCAGCTATGTTGGGCAACTGTCCAAGGTCTAGGAGATAAATGAGGTTGAGAGAATCTGAGGAAGCATTTACGCTGTGTTGGAGGCAACCACACACTCATATCCCCACCGTCCTACTGTAGATTCTGCAACAGTACCTATAGTGTTTTCTTATGTATTTGTTTCTTCTTGCAGATCTATAAGCTTATGAGAGCACTTAAGTTGAGTTTTTGTGCTTGTAGGCCTTAGCACAACATTTGTACATAAAAATAGTTAATGAATATTTATAGAATAAAAGAATGAAGTTATATATCATCCTTCTCAAAAATCAAAATTCCAGTCTTCCAAATAAGGTATCTAAATTCTTATGACATTCTATTTACCATATACCCAGACATCAGAAATTCACACCTAAAACAGTAGCCACTGAGTTTCTATAAATCCTCTGAAAATTTAAGTACATTCTAAAAAAATCACACATGGTTCCTGAAAAGTCAAACTAAGCTCCAGGTATATATTTTAAACTATTCATAGGAAAGAAAAAGAGCTTCTCTGACATGCTATGCTAAAAATTACCTGCTTATTTCATTACAAATGATATTTTAGCATTTAACATTTGGTGGTAATAACTGTTACTTTTTAAAACAGGTTTATTGTTGTCACTAATTTTTACACTGTTCCTTGCAGATGAACATTTTTTCAAAAAATAAATAAGTCAAGGTTAAATAGCTTACCCACAGGTACAAAGGTAGAGATGGGGGAGGTCTCATCAGATGTTTATTAATTAGTATCTTTTCTACAAAATCACATGCTGACTAGCAGATGAAGATGAATTAAACACATGATCATATCTTCTGTTACCTAATACCTCAATAGGAATCCATAAAACACTGTGTTAAAACAATCATAGGAAATAATAAATTTAGAAAATGATAGTGATAGGCTGGAGAAAACTGTCTAAAGGGATTGGTATAAAGAAAACTGTCACAGATAAATAAATGAAGAAATAAGGCAAGAACAGGTTTAAATATTGCTTCAAGCATGGCTTGTGTTACAGCACATAAAGTAGCTTAAAATATAAGCCCCAGTGTTATCTTTATAGTTTTTCTACATAAATACAGATATTATAATTAGCCTTTATGTTTTTCAGAAAACACTAATCCATGGTCAAAATAATTGGTTCAATGAGCTGGACACCTGTAGTAAGTTTCGGAAGAGAATACTTGCTTGTGGGTCTGAAATGATACCCACTATTTGGAGATAATTTACTTTAGAAATTTACATATCCAAATCATGGAGAAAATTAATATTAAAATAGAGAAAAAATAAAGCAAAAACAAATGTTTTAAACACTACTGGAAAATACATTCAGAAGCAGATGCTGCTTGCAAGCAGATATTTTATATAGAACAGTGTTTTAAGGACAGAGAAAGATGATAGGTTTTCAAGGATTCCGTTGTCACTGGATATAGGCATTTGCCTTTTGTATGTATTTAAGAATTTGCATTCTTATTCTGTTCTGAGCAGAAGATCTTTTTCTAGCACAATGATAGCATGTGGTGTGTTGTGGTCCCGAAATGTGTGCAGTGAGGTCATTATCAACCCCAGACTAGTTTCTGTCTTTAATGCACATTAATTCACAAGTCATCAGACATGAAAACTAAAGTGTTTAGAACCTATGTTCTTTTGCTTTTTGTCTTTCTGGTGTCATCAAAAGTAAAAAAAAAAAAAAAAAAAATAAGCACCACCTTAGAGTATATGAATGACCAGGAAATAAACATAAGAATAATAAAAAGTCAAATCATGTCCAAATTAAATTAAAGAAAATGAATCACAGAAGTTTCAAATAGAACACCCATTTGCAAGTAAATGAATTCCAAATTTGGGCAAAGTTTTTTGGAGTTTTAGACTATTAGCATGTAGTCACAGTGACACTTTGTGTTCATTGTTAGGGAATGCACTCTAGGAAAGTGCTAGATGAATGGATACCATGATGCATTGTGCTGGGAGCATTGCTACAGAATTCATCCTTGGGAGATCCAAGAAAGAAAATGAGAAACAGAGTGAATCAAACTGAAACATGTAAACCCAGAGGAGTGGACATATAAATATAGAGTGTTATTAACACATAGATAATGTCCTTCTGAATTCACTAATATTCTTTGTATTGCACTGTTCAACATAGCATACGCTCTCTGCTTTTTAAGTAACTGACCTAACCTCTAGATCTAAAATATTTGTTCTACATCATTTATTTAGAGATGTTATTTTAATTGTTACTTAACATCTCAGTGGATAATTCGCTTATAATTCTCTGAAATAAAATCAGACAGAAACTTATTTAGATTTAAAAGTTGAATTTTTTCTGCTTTTATCTGATGAAATAAATGGCAATACATTTCAATGACTACTAGAGAAAGAGAGAACAGCGTGAATCCAAGTATCCAAATATATGATTTTACATCATCATGTTAAAGAAGGATATTTATATTCTTTTATGTAAAAAGTATATTTTATTCTAATACTGCAGCTGTCTTTCTAAGGGTTGTATAATACAGATTTAGAGAAAAAATTTAAATAAAAACATAATAGTTGGATTTATTAGAATATTTATATTCTAATAAAGTAGCTTAAAAATAAATTTTAAAATATCCTGACAATTAAATTATGGAATTGGATTGTAATGCAAAACATTAATTAGTATATTAAACATTAAACATTAAATCCTTAACTAGTCTGTTGAGAAAGGAACACATAAGTGTCCTAAGTTGGAAGGCCAAAGGCCAAAGGACAACTGGGGTATCAGAAGCATCACCCACAGATGGTGCCTGATCCATCTTGTTGCAACCTTATTTCTATATATAATTCCTCATATATATACATATATATGAGGAATATAAATAAATATATTTATTTATATTATAGATATGGTATTATCAGTTGTCTAAATACAATTTAGGAATACTTGAAACATAATAGCTATCTAGATAGCTAAGTAGGGATATTTGAGGACTCTTGATAGAAACTTTGAATATGTCTGATGATATATGTCTATACACTTATACATACAAATATGTGTAGACACATACAAACATACACATATATGTTTAAATACAATTTATGTATATGAAATTTTAGATTAATCTGTATCTACATAGATTAAGTCAGTTGCAGACCTAAGCAGGAATGGCATATTAAAAGTAAAAGAACAGAACTTTGGAAAGTTGAAAATACGTAAATCAGCAATTTTGTATTCATTCAGATGATTTATTGCCTACTTTCTCCTTTTGTTTACATTCATAGATAAACTTTTTAAAAAAATACTAGCCGGGCATAGTGGCTGTAATCCCACACTTGTAATCCCAGCACTTTGGGAGGCTAAGGCCTTCGAGACCAGCCTCGCCAACCTGGTGAAACCCCATCTCTACTGAAAATACAAAAATTAGCTAGGCATAGTGGTGCACGCCTGTAATCCCAGCTACTTGGGAGGCTGAGGAAAGGGAATCGCTTGAATCTGGAAGGCGGAGGTTGCAGTGAGCTGAGATCGCGACACAGCACTCCAGCCTGGGTGACAGAGTGAGACTTCATCTCAAACAAAAAAAAAAAAAAAAAAGAAAAAGAAAAAAAAAAAAGTAAGTAAAGCCCAACTTGCCCCAAACACAGTAACTAATAAGGGGCAGAGCAAACATTCACGCCCAAAGCCAGGGAGCTGAATGTTCCAGAACCCTACTGAAGTGCATCTTAATTTACTTAATAGATTTGAATCTAAGAAGCTGTGTACAATTAATGTTTTATAAACTCTGTCCTTGCCAGTGAATTCCCTTGAATTTGGAAGAATCCTTGTGTAGTCCCTTAATTTACATAGTTTCTAACTTTAAATATTCATGAATTCACTGTGATTTGCTAGGAAAGGGATGTTTGTTATTATTCGAATGCTTTCCTTCATATCAAGTAATCAATAAATGTAAAATTATAAAACAAACTGCAGTTAAAAAACATTGTCACTAAAACTATAGTTATAGCTTCATCAAGTCAGCAACTCTGGACCCCCTAGCAAGAAGTGAAATATTTAGGAGGATCTGTCATTGTTAGAAACTGTGTCATTTTGAGGGTGAAAGGAGTTTGATCAGCAATTACATCAGGGCAACTGGAGTAAATAGGGACAGTCTAAGAAAAACTGATCACTCTATTAGTGAGGGCAACTTGAGTGATAATTTTCATTCTGCACATTATTGGTACTATCCATTTATATTTACATATATGTTTTAAAAATTCAGAATTGTAGATGTATCAAAATTGCTATAGAGTTGTTCCTCAGTATGCATAGGGAATTGGTTCCAGAATCCCTGGTGGATACCAAAATCTGAGGATGCTCAAGTCCCTTATATAAAATGGCACAATATTTGCATATAACCTATGCATAGCCTCCCACATACTTTAAATCATCTCTAGATTACTTGTAATACCAAACACAATGTAAACGTGATGGAAGTAGTTATTATACTGTATTTTTATATGGATCTTTTTGTTTTATTATTATTATTTAATATTTTGATTCATGGCTGGTTGAATATGATACAGAACCCACAAATATGGGAGACTAATTTTGTAAGCAAAACCAAATGGTCAAGCGGATAATGAAAAATCCAAGATACTCCTAATCTTGTAAGATAAGAAAGAAATGCAAAATGAAAATGATAAATTTGTTTTAAAGTATTATTGTTGGTTGGTGAAGGAAGAAAGCTCTAAATACAAGCCAAATAAAAATAAATACTACCATGATTGCTACTATCACTACCCCAATCCCCAGTCATCTATACTAGTGAATACTACCACGTACTAGAAACTGTTGTGTGTTTCACAGACACTATCTTATATAGCTATTAGAATAATTATGTAAGTAAAATATATTATCCACAATTTACATAAGAGAAAACTGATGCTAAGAGAAATTAATATTTTTTCCAGTATCAGCTTGGAAATGGCACAAGTGGGATTTGAGTAATTTTTTTTTCTCTAGAGCCTATGCTTTTTACTAAAATGTCTAGAGAAAAAAATCTTGGGATTGTAAGTGATAGTTGACTCATGGATCAAATGTATTACCGTTAGTGTGATTAAATGTGGTATTTGATCTATGATTAAAAGTAGACGATGTGCCTTAGTAATTAGGTCATTAGGTGGGAAATCAGAATATAAAAGTCCAGTTCTGGTTTTTCTTTCACTACTTACATGGCGCTAAGCAAGTTCCTGGCTCTCTCTGGGCTCCCTTTTCTTATCTACAAAATTAGTTACTTCACTCAATACCCATTATAAATGGTATAATGGGCTGTATAAGAGCCCATTTTTAAATGCGAGACTTCATTTCTAATATTTCGTGGAACCCAGAAATAAATCAGATATAACTTCAAGTCTATAGTAAAATTGCATTTGAAATAGCTGTGACTTCTTCATAATTATTTGAAATAGCTGTCACTTTTTCATAATTATTTGAGTAGTTTTGATGGATAAAATAAACTTTAAAAAAAATCCAAGAATTCTGGAAATCAAGTCCTGACCTAAAGTATACTAGCATTTATTTGAGTGCTTAAAATCTGTTATATATTACCTAATTAAATAAATGTAAATGTCCTATGAAATAGATACTATTAACTTTACCTTATAGATGAGGAAACAGACTCAGAAATGAAATTACTTCCTCAAGGTAGCATAGCTAAGAAGTAAATCAGAAATCAAATATAGATCTATCTTAATCACAGATCTATGTTTTCCATTCATTCACTTATTGAGGGATAATGTGTGCCAGGCAGTGTGTTAAATGCTTAGAAAAGAGATCAGATCTCTGTCCAGATGGAACTTACAGTCTACTGGAGAAATCATACATTAAACCAATACATGTAATAAATATAACCATATACATTGTTACATTTGTGAAGGAAAATTACAGGGTACTATGAGAATAAATAAGTGGGAGGACAATTCAAGATTGGGCCGTCAAGAAATGTCCCTTTAAGGAAATGAGATCTTTTCTTTTTTCTTTCTTTTCTTCTTCTTCTTTCTCTTTTTTTCTTTTTTTTTTCTTTTTTTAGAAAATGAAACTGAATATATAAAGGATTTGTCTTGGCCAAAATGGGCAAGGAGCATTCCAGGCAGAAGAAATAGTGCAAAAGCCCTGAGGGGATGGCTGGAAGACACTGTTCCAAGGGAAGCACAGCTAACGGCAAAGTTGGTGAGCTATGTAGGACCCAGAGATTCAAATTTTATTCTAGATTCAATAGGACCCCTTAAGAGTTTTATGCAAGGGAGTGATATGATCAAAGATTAATTCTTTTGTTTTGGCATTTCACTGGTAAACTAATGTCTCTCTCTCTCACACACACACACACACAAAGAATGCAGCAAATTGAATTGAGTAAATTGAGTCAATGTTGAAGAAAACATGCAGAATACCATCAATGTAAAGCCCAGTTTAAAGCTCTCTAAGAAAGAGGGGAGCCACGTTGACTTTTAAGAGAAAATAGGCCAGGCGCGGTGGCTCACGCCTGTTATCCCAGTACTTTGGAAAACCGAGGTGAGCGGATCACCGGAGGTCAGGAGTTCCAGATCACCCTGGCCGACATGGAGAAACCCCGTCTCTAATAAAAATACAAAAACTAGCCTGGCGTGGTGGCTCAGCCTCCCGAGTAGCTGGCAAATGTATAGTCACACAAAATGGCAAGTTAATCGCTTGAACAGGGAGGCGGAGGTTGCAGTGAGCTGAGATCACGCCATTGCACTCCAGCCTGGTGACAGAGCGAGACTCTATCTCAAAAACAAAAACAAAAAACAGAAAAACAGAGAGAGAGAGAGAGAGAGAGAGAAAATAACCACTGCTAAACCAGTAGTCAATTCTAATTGCAGGGATGGGGCAGGGTGGGAAGTATGGATCGGAAGGTGGGTAGGATTAATCAAGAAACATTTCAAAGAAGTAAGATCTACTTAAATGCAAAATGCCTCATGAAATCCTAGTGCCAGGACATTTCTCTGGTAGTATTAGTCAGAGTAATTGGATAATCTAAACTTAATTTGAAAAAAAAAATCCATTTTAGAAATTCGGGCATGAGATGATGATGGCTGGACCTATGACTGAGATCCTAAATGACAGATGATTGGTTGGACCACTAGTGACTCTGCCAGGCTCTTACCATAGATGATCTTTTAATGCATGTTTTCATTATACCTTGCTCAGAGAAAGCAGAGATTTCTTTGGCCAAACAGACAGTAGGTGGATGTTGCTTTCCTTCACAAATGAGATAAATTCATTCTGAACCACAAGAAAGAGCTTAGACTGTGGGATAATCTAGACTTCAGTGCAAGCATCACTTCAGCCTTATGGCAGTCCATTAGCTTAAGCAAACCCTGTACAATATTGTCAATTCAATAACATCAGGTCAATGGTAAGGTTTAGGAGATGCAGTTATGTGTACATTAGCATATACTCTCCTACCTGTGCAATAGCAGGGAACCTAATTGACATGTGAAAGTGCTTTGGATATGATGGGTGTGTGGGGGAGGAATGGAGAGAAAGGAAGAGGTCATAATTCAACAAAGTCAATTTACTGGTTGATATTTCCTGTTCACTACACCTTTAGAGCCAGACATTGCAATCCTCACCTGTGTGATGAATTGTTATTTTCCACATGTGGGGCTTAGTTTTATCCTTCTTGTCCTATCAACTTTGCAAATCTGCTTGCCTCATAGCAGGGTTCTGAGGGTTAATCATTTATTTAGTGTGTAGAAAAGTACTTTAGGCATCTCAGAAGAAATATCTTATATAGAGAATAAATAATACAACAATAACAAGCTGGTGAGTTTTAGTTTGTGTGCACCTCTCATCTCAAGTCCCGCCTGGACCCTAGCAGTTCTTCATCTGTGGGTGGGCAGGGTGAATTAATGAAGTAAAACACACACATTATTCCTGGATCACAAAATAGGTCCAGTGGATAATAGGAGAAGAGCTCCTAAGAGTTGCTCTAAAGAGGGAAAGATAAACAGAACAGCAAGATAATCTAAAGAGTGGATGCTTAACCTTTTTATTATTCAAGAAGGCCTTTCTAAGACTTCATGGGGGTTATATGGGATAGTGTGGGATCCATTTCTTGTTTATGCACTCTGCCCTACCCCACCCCTGGTTTACTTTTGAATATGCACTGGTGACCTGCAGGATGTCTTTTAAGAGATAAAATGTAAGCTCTTTTCTCCGGCAATGGACTTAAAATAAACATTAATATGTAATCACCAAATACAGATTCATAAACAAAAAAATTCTCAGTCTGCATAGACCAATACAAAACTAATAGAAACGAAAATTTCTCTTCCTCATCACACAGTTGTGAATATTGCCCCCCCTCAGTCTTCATCTATGAGCAGAGAACCCTGCTACATGAGTGTATAGTCACACAAAATGGAGAAATCCCTCACAGAGATGAGTCAGCTATGAACTAAGTTCAGCTAGGGACTCTGGAAACTTCCATTCCACTAACAGCCCTGTTTTCTGATTTTATTCAGATTCCTCAGAGGCAAAGCCTGTGATCAGTTAGGTCAATTCATATGAGGGTGAAACTGGTGCAAACCCAAAGTCACTTATAATCACTTTCCTTGTGCGGATGCCTCTAACTAGCCACAAGTAGTCAGAGAAGGTCATCCACAATCTTGAAGGAATTAGTTCAGTCAGTTAGCTTGCTTCCTTCTTAACTCCACTGGAGCTCAACCTCACCTGACAAGCAGGATTTTGATAGAAGAAAGAGGAGGAGAAGGAAGAAAGGTAATTTTTGGAACAGGGCAGTTTGAAAAAGTGAATAGAAAGCTTAGCTCTCTTGAGTTGCTTTTCATGTAATTAGATGCTCACCTAATTATAACAAAGAATTAGAGTCTGATCCAAAGGCAACACAAAGTAATTAGGCATTTGCCAGACAGAAGAGAAGTTATACTTTTAAGTGCTGGAGAGGGAAGTGTGAAGTCTTCAATGGCAATATTGGCAGGGTTTGAAATTGCCTCTGGGATTTTTTTTTCCTGAATCCCAGGCCAAATTAATTAATGAGTTATAGACATCAGGTTGCACTAACTTTGAGGGCAATTCTAGTAGTATCGATCAGCAGTTTGCTTTCATTTTCTGTTCACTGTTTGAGCTACTTATAGAAGATGAGTACACTTCTAATGACTCGCTAGTATTTGCATGTCATTTTAGAGTTGTCAGAGTGCTTTCGTGCTGAACCTTCTCAATAACCTGGAAACCAGATGGAAGGACTTCACTCGATGCCCCCCAGAACTAAGTGCTGCTCCACTTCTTCTGGAATGAACTTTTCCTAAATTTTTTTTAACTCCTGCCGCACATCCTACCACTGTCCCTCTAGCATCCTGCTCTGCAGGAAGAGTGGAGCCTAGCAGGTAGCAGGGAGGGAGGAGTGACCCAGCTTCTGAACTCCAGGAACTTCAGCCTTCTGTGCTCAGAGAAGCAAACCAGTGTCAGCATATTCAG
Source organism: Pan troglodytes (assembly GCF_028858775.2). Lineage (NCBI taxonomy): Eukaryota > Metazoa > Chordata > Mammalia > Primates > Hominidae > Pan > Pan troglodytes. The sequence continues at coordinate 83,990,434 of NC_072412.2, read as the reverse complement.
CTGTTTGCTAACCAGGCAGGCGCTCAGGGGAAGGCCCAAGGTGAATTGAGTGCAGCAACAGAGAGCAGTTCTGCAGGAGGGTTTCTAATGCCACTGGAGGTTAGGTAGGGATGCTCCTTGGAGGAGAATCAGCTTGGGCAACACCTTTCAGATGCAGCAGAGTGCAGCTCTATTGGAGGGCAGAGCCGAGGATAAATTTTTATGGCCAGGCCTATGGAATGATTTGGAGGCAGAGATGGAAATGAGAGGAAGTGAATCTTGGTTCAATGTATACCTGGGAAGGGGATATCGCATTTTCCCAGGACACCAGGAGGAGAGGAGCATGTCTCTAGGCGGTGTTGCCCACAGAAGCTTGACGGTCTTTGGCTCACTCTGTTCAGCAGCAAGGAAACTGCTCACCCTCTTGAGGGCCTAAGGTGATGTAGATGCCTGACAATATCCCTTGATTTCTGTTGTCCATCTTTTATGACAGCAGCATTCACCCCATGCCTTTGGGGCTGAGGTGTGTTCTGCAAGAGGCTCTGTCCAGGCTTAGAAGTCTAGCTGCTCCTCCTTCCCTCACCTCCCACTTTTCTACAGCCTTCTCTTCTTCACATTTGCCAGCTACCCACAAAATAATTGGATCTGATTCTCTCTAGTGATACAAAATTATTAATTCTGCTCTCCCCTTTCAGGTAGAAAAGAAGGCAGCTCTCCATTCAATGAAGTAAATGCGTATTTGGGGTGGGGGGTGGGTGATGTAACATTTATCAGTTGGGAAAATCAATAATCCAAATATTAGCAGGCCTCATATCCTCTTAATAGCCTCATGTTCAATACTTCTTACTCCAGAAAAACTTTCACCTCCTTTGGTGGGAAATCTCCATGTGTAAGGAATATAGATCCCATGCCTGAGGCAAAGAGTAGATGATTCTATATTCTAAATAGTTTGTGGTGGTACAAAATAAACTGTTTAATTCCCAATATTGAAAAATATTTGTTTTTAATAGTGCTAGTAACATTTTACCATCAAACATAATTGCTTATTCATTTAATCATTTAAAGCAATGTATTGGTGGAGAAGCAATTTTAATATTTCAGTACAATGTAATATTCAACTTTTTCAGTCATGTGAATTCCAATAACATATTAGAAATAGAGTCTCCAGGAAAATCAGACCAAAACTTCATTAAGGTATAAAAGAAAGAACTTGTGTCTTGTGTGTGTGTGTGTGTGTGTGTGTGTGTGTGTGTGTGTTTGTTTGTTTGTTTGTTTGTTTTTTGAGACAGAGTCTCGCTCTGTTGCCAGGCTAGAGTGCAGACAGAGGCACGATCTCAGCTCATTGCAACCCCCGCCTCCCGGGATCAAGCAATTCTCCTGCCTCAGCCTCCTGAGTAGCTGGGACTACAGGGGCACGCCACCACGCTTAGCTAATTTTTGTATTTTTAGTAGAGATGGGGTTTCACCAAGTTGGCCAGGATGGTCTTGATTTCTTAACCTCATGATTCACCCGCCTCAGCCTCCCAAAGTGCTGGGATTACAAGCGTGAGCCACTGCGCCCGGCCAGACTTATTTCTTTGTTCTCAGCACATTTCCAGTGAATCCCAGCCCAAATGAAGAATGAGTTACTTAAATTGGGTTGCACAAACTTTAAGGGCAGTTCTAATAGTATCGATCACCAGTTTCCTTCCATTTTCTGTTCATAGTTTGAGTCACTTGTAGAGAATGAGTACACTTCTAATGAATCCCTGGTATTTGCATGCTGTGTTAAGAGTTGTCAAAGTGCTTTTGTAAATCTAATTGTTTGTGTCCTCAGAAAAAGTCTCTTAGGTAGACAGAACATCTAAGTAAAGGCATTATAAGCATTCCCATTTTACAGGTGAGGAAATTGACACCCAGAGACGAAAGGATATGCAGATCAAACAAAAGATAGATGTTACCTTTTCCAGATTATTTTAACCATAATTAGGTGCCTGTTTTTCTTCTTATTCTTTTTGTCAATAATAGGCATAAGTTGAAACAAAACTTATTTTTGTCGTTATTGAAAGAAAAAAGTCTTAACGTGTCTGACCTACTCAGATGCTGGCTTTGACTGACTTCTAGCTCTGGTCCTGGCTGGTCTCTGTTCTCTCTAAGTAACATGATTCTAATCAGTTTGGACTTCACTTGCTGTCGCGCAGTCCCCAGTGAGGCGTCAACATTCTGGCCACAAATTTGAAAATAAGTTTAGAAAACAATGATAAAAAGTAGATTTTTCTACCAGAACTAACAGGTATTCCCTGGCAATTCCTTCCGTATTTTTACACAGCGTATGCTGTTCATAAATAATGTCAGAAGTGAGCCTTCGCTCCTTTAGTAAGGTGGTCATTTAATGTAAGTAAATCCACATTAAATATTGAAGATCAGAAAAAAGCAGCCTCTTCAAAGAGGTCACATTTAAGTGAAGGAAAAAAAAAAAAAAAAAAAACAACGTGTGGGGAGAAGACCAGCCTGGTGCTGGATGGCACAGAGTTAATGGCTCAGAGAGAGCATATCCATGTTTTTTAAAGATGTTTTATTACTTACAAAAGGAAGCAGTCTTGAGAGACTGGATACATAAACTGGCTCCAGCCAGCTGCGGCTGTAGGACTAGGAAGGATCCTGTTCAATTAGTGTTGTAAAATAAAATACTTTGTAAAGGAAATAAACATGATGCGAGCTAAGATTCATGCTTTCAAATATACACAAGGTTTGAATTTTTAATTAGGGCTGCTAATTACAGTCATCAGAAAGCAGAGCAGAATAGATTTTACCTTACATTTAGCAGACAAGCCTTCAACCCCAGTGTATTTTTCAATTTCATTAATATTTTATGAAAATGGCCCTTGCAGCTTCAGCCTATTCCAGTCTCCTACAAAACTGCCCCATATTATGGATGCCAATGCCTTTAAGCCATGTACATTAGTGTGATGACAAAATGCAAAACAGCATCTTGTCAACCATCGCATCAATTGATTCTATTAGATAGTGTAAAAACAGTTGGGTGTGAGTTATAATCTCAGTGACACTAATGATGAAGCAGGACACTGGCTGAGAGCAGCCATTAGCTATAAGCCAGAAATTAATGATTCTAATATTTTTGAACAAATTAACCTTAATGAACTGGTCTTGCAAATACTGTATTATCTACAGATAAGTCAGTTAGTGGAACAACACTGTACGTGTACATGTACACGTGGCGAACATATATAAATATGGGCATTAAGCAAACACCAAATCTATGTGTAGGGGCTTTATATGTTTATCCATCTTTCATGCCTGTTTGTACCTCATAAACAATATGGATACAACTAGTCACTTCCTTGACTGTAATGTAATTGGTGGTAATTTGGTATTTTATAAAATTGCCTGTAACTTAGTGGGAGCATAAATAAAACATTCCCCCAAAATTAGAGGGTAACTGACTGTAAGAAAATATAATTTTATATTTAATATACAGAAGATTCTCCTAAATGTAAAGTGAATTTTTTTGTAAAATAATTACTTCCATTATGGTGAAGAATGTATCATCTCTTCCCTATCTTGTTCATCTATTTTGTTAGGTTTGGCATTTTGTAAGTAGGGTTTTCATAAAATAAGCCATGCCTGCCGTAGTTCCTGGGATGAAGCATACTTTTACCCTCTGTAAATACTTTGGAAGAGTTCATACAGCGATCCCAAACCGTGCATTGATGGAACAGCTTTGAAAGTGAAAGAAAATAAAGTCACATGCACTTTTTGCTCAGTTTCTGCACAAGAGCAAAAAGCTCTACAAAGGCTTTTACCCATTATTTCATTCCCTATAGTTGTTAATGTGGCAAAGTCAATGGAACTCAGCTGTAATATATTTGACAGACATCTCAAATGGAATATGCTACCCTAAAACAGTTCACTGCCAAATTCAACTGTAGTTGAATGTTAATGATATTTCGCAGTGGTTTGGTTTGTTGATTTCTTGTTGTTTCCTCGACACAATGATACTTGAGTTTTTCTCTCTTCATCTCAAATTCTGCACTCATGTGGCCACACTTTTCATTACAGAGGACCTCCACTTTTTAAAAAAGTGTCTCAGTATCCACTGAAATCTGTGGTGCCAAATCCTAGAAATGTATTCACAAATACTGAACGAAACCCAAATGGCTAATTTAAAGAAGAGGAAACAAAAGTAAGGCCCTTGCCAAGAACAGTTTGTTGGCTTAACTTTGACGTGCTTTCCTGAGAAGGAAGAAAACAGAATTTTCAATGTGAACTGTCAGCCCTAGTTATGACAGAAGCTCACTAGTGAGAGATCCAGAGTCAGTCTCTCCTCCATTGGCAGAGAGAAGCAAAGAAACCTTCCAAACAGAATTCTTTCAAGCTTCCTCTACAACTCCACTTAAATAATTTACTTTTTATTTTTTCTCAGACTTTTTAAAGTTGGCTGACATGTGCATTGACAAGCATGCTTTACTGCACAAGATGACTTGTGTATTTGGAAATGGAAAAAAATCACAAAAACTCCTCCAACTCTGAGAATATGAGAACTACTATATTTACTCTGGGGAAATACAGTTAGCCTGTACTCTGTCTCAAGCCAAGGGGACTAAATATAAATTAATAAAAGTAAAATAGCTGCTTCTGAGGAAGGTAGTTTACTAATCTAAGAACCAAACAAGCGGCTGTGTATCTAATTCAGCAAACTCTAACTGGTCATAGAACTGTTTGATTTAGGCCAAAAGGCATTACATCTGTTTGTTAGAACATAATACATTAATCGGTGAAAACTTATCTTTAAAATGCATCATTTTGAAGTTCTGACAGTTACTGAGAAGTATAGTAGTTGAATACAATGATGTGGGAATAATGCCTTAAGTATAGCTACTGATTTTCTAGATCCTTGGCGTCATACTTCAATATTTATGGTGATGCTTAGTGACTAAAATAGAAGGTGGAAAGACAACAGGGCTATTTAAGTCTTTTTTAGGCTTTTGGATGATAAATGGAATGATTGACCTATGCTGGCTAAGTACCTTTACACTGACATAATACGAAAGACTCTTCCCTACTTATACTGTACAAGGATTAAAATCAACTTTTTTACAGAGAGAAAAATTTTATGAATTTATTTTTAAAAGGTTGTATTTTCTAAGTCATAATAAAATTTTCTTCAAATAAAACATTTTTTCTCCTCTTCTACCTCTAAAATGTTTTATGTAGTAGTACCTTTTAAAATGGCTCATAGAATTTTATCTAATATACAATTTTGTATTATATAGAGTAAATTTTATAAGATATATTATTAAAGATGTTTTTAAATTTCTCCTTCATATCCTTTTCCTCATTTATAAATCTTTCAATTGTTACTAAGGAGGAAAAACCTGACGTAGAGGATGTTGCTTGGCCACAGGTGTTTGACATTAACCACTTCCAAATCTATGAGTTCTTCACTATTGGATGGGAACATAGTACTTTATTACCAGGCCTACAGTTATATTCAGACCAAAGCAACAAGTTGCATAATTGCCCTAGAATAAATTGCTCTGAAATATAGTTTCAACTTTCCATGAGAGATCTACCTAGAATTACTTTGAGATTATAGTAAATACTGAGGATAGGCCAGCACAACTTTTCCTAGTGTCCTACAAGGCATTTATTTCTAACAACAGATTTTTAAAATTTGTAATTAATGAATATTTTGGAATTTAAGTGCAAATAGCTATTAGAAAAAAATTTGATTTGCTAATTAGCCAAATAAAAGATATTGTAAAATTCACTTGATTAGGAATTTGACATGCTGGTCTGCAGCATCCCATCTACCCAACAAACATATACCATATATATATATATATTTGCACACACATACAGTATATTTATGTACTATATATACATAAAACATTGGTAGTTTGTAATCTCCATCTATGTAGTGAGCTCAAAGTGATTACTTTTTATATCTACTTTAATATTTATTCATTCATTCATTTACTCATTCACTTATTTTTCTTTTATTTTTATAGCATGTATGAATTGATCATCTATAGCTGTGCTGTACTATGACCACATGTGTCTCTCAAGCAGTTTAATTGGACTAGTCTGAATTGAAGTATGCTGTAGCTGAAAAATAAACACTAGAGTTCTCATTAATATAAAATCTCAATTGATTATGTGTTGAAATGATAATTATTTGGACTATTGTGTTAAGTCAATTGTATTATTAAATTTAACTTCACTGGTTTATTTTTTACATGTGACTATTAGAAAATTTAAAGTTACATATGTGACTCATTATTTTCTATTGGACAGTGCTAATCTACAAGGTAGTCAATACAGTGATAAGCGCTGAGGATTCTAAGATGAAAACAACAGTGACTTGGCCTTCAAGAAGCTTAGTTTAATGCTAACATGGAAAGTGTGGAGTAGAAATTCTAACTATATTATTTTCTAGTGGCTTGATATCCAAAGCTAAATGCCTTTTCATATTGCTTTTTCTTTTGAGTCAGTATTCACAATATATAGAAGTCATTTAGCCCTTGCAATGTTCTGAGGAACTCCGTGTTTTTGTCAGATTACCCTTGCACTGGGTTGAAATAACTTGGATGCTAAGTGGAATTGGCCTATTATGCTAACGTTTTACTTCAGGAAGACTTCAGTCAGTATTCAAGACCTCAGCCTCATGGAGAGGCGGAGCCCACTGACAAACCTCCAAGGCAGGCACTGGAGCAGGTTTCCCAGAGATGGTTGTTCTGGTGGTTGGCATTCCACATCCCTACTTAGCTTAGGGCTGATGACAGGACCACTCAGGGATAGGGGTACACTCAGTTGTCTTCTCTGGGGATGGAGTTTTTCTCTATAGCTGTGACTTTGGCCTCATGAGCTCGATACTCCCACCGCTATTGATCTGGTTTAAATGGCAAATAGTGAAATATGCTATCCTTGGAAAAGAGACGTTATACAGGGAGATTTTGCTCCATGAAAGCAAGCCTACCTCACTCATATGATATCCATGGCAGTGCTGGACCACATTAATTATTTTCCAGAACCATGAACAGTAGTTTAGCTTCCCAACAAACACTTTTATTTCTGCCACGGCCAGATGCTCTTCTTGTCTCCACAACAAAATGTTTTAATGATTATAAGCAGTTCTATTTTTTCACATTTTCCTCAGAGTGGCTTTTATTAAAGTCAGTTCATGTATGCTTGCACATACACAAAACTTAATTTCAAGGAGGAGTAAAAGGAATTTTTGACATCCCAGCAATGGCATTTTCTTTATGACAGTTCTAAAATGTTTTGCCTGTGGGGAAAAGAGGTGGAGTTAGTGACTTGGCAGTCACTAAGGCGAATGCAGCCTTGTTAGGATAGACAAATCCAATTGCTCCGAGTTTTACTGTCTGGTCTAGGCTCCCCTGCTTACCACCTGATTGGATAGTGATGGGGATTGAATGACAAGAATGAGAAAGACCACAGGGCCATCGCTTTGTGGCTGGAATTGATGGCTCTGTAAGTACAGTTTTTCACCTTCAATACATTTAAACACCCAATGGTTAACCTAAAGTACCTCAGATTTGCTTCTATTCTTATTTACACCCCCTTTACAACTGAATTAAAGCCCCAAAAGACAAACATTTTTATTGTTCAGATGGTTAACTAAAATCTTTATTTCTGTAAACTTTGTTTTTAATTTCCCACATTACACTGACCTATGTTTCCGTAAAGTTTTGATTAAGAATGTTCATATGATATTTTACTAAAATGTACAATTGAGCCTCTGACTCCACAGTAGATAGCCAATTCGCTCACATTGTATAACATTTCATCAATTTAATATGTTTTGTTTTTCACAAATATTATTAAGAAAAATTGTTATAATATTAACTAGAAAAAATAAACAATATTAAGCCCTTCCCTAGTTTAGTTTATGTAATAATAGATTACTCTGGATCATTTTCTAGTAAACCCAAATAATAACCTTTGAAGGTAATTCTTATTACAATGGTAAACAGAATGAAATTTCATTGCTCAGGATGACATATTTTAATCAAAATGTCTGATGTCAAATGTTTAAAAATTAAAATATGTCAAATGTTTAAAAATTAAAATATTGCATCTTTGTTTTTATATGTTGTACTATATAATAAAAAATGGTTGAGCTAGCCACATTTCATCGGCAGATAAAGCACAGTATTAGCTGAAAGCTTTAGTTGACACATGCAAAAGCCCTTTCGATTATCTTTTATATTACAGTGGGAATAACATTTATGGCAATTATTTTAGGAAAATTAGTTACCTAGAAGCTCTGCAGTTGCCTTCAGTCAAATCAGAGCCAATTTTAGATTAAAGATCATTTTGGTCAATTTGAAAAAGAAAAAATATAAGGTTTGACATATATAAAAATAAATGGGTTATGGGAAAGCCATATCAGATTGCATCTTAGGGGTATTTTACCATTTAAGTAAACTTATACTTGTATAAAATAGTACTTTAACAATAAGGAAAACATGAAGGCAGTAAGGTTAGGTTGAAAATCAACCTGTAAACTGCCATGCTATTTGGTAGTTAACAGAAGCAAAATTCTTATAACTATATTATATCTTAATTAGAAAATACATTAAATAATTAATTACATGAATCCATAAGCACTTAATATTATAGTTATCGCTGGGTACAGTAAAGGATGAATTACTAATATTTTCTACTGTTAATACATGGTTAATTAATGATTAAACAGTGTTTTACTGCTCACTCATTAATGATTTATTACAGTTACTTAAACAGTTTTCCAGATTTGAGTACCTTAAATAGACATCTTAACATTACTTTCCAGGTTTAACTTCTTTCCACTGTATTGGTTACTGTGTGTTCCATTGTATTATTCTGATCTCCTTTTAACTATGAATAGCAAATATCTTAATTACCCGAACAGTGAGAGCTAATCCATTGGCTTGCACGAATTTGACTACCAGAGTTGAATATGAAAAGGGGCATGGATCTTTTTGTGTCATTTCACCTTTGCTCTCTGTCCCATGGGTAGGTGTTCTTAAACTATGAGTGGGAGAAGGAACTATGAGATATTGAACCCAACAAACCCAAATGGCAACTCATCTTAAAATGTGTTTCTTGTTCTGGTACCTAGAGTGTTCTCAGGTTGATTCCAGTTCTGCCTGAGGTGAATGTACTTTGCAGGTTTGCTTAAGCAGGGGTATCTTTTTTTGTGGTGGCCAGTTATGGGACTGCAGAGACCTTCTCTTGGTCATGTGGCCTGTGACTCAGGTCAGCACATCTATGTGTTTCCAGGCATTCAGGAGGTGAGAGAGCATCTTTCACCTCTCACAGTGCAGTTCATTTAGAGATAGCCCATACCATAAGATATAACAGTGATGGAGTTTGTACTTGCTGGAAACTGATTCTTTATCACACATATGTTTGTCATTGCTTCTGGATTTGCCTAGAGTCTCCAAGAATGCAATTATATCTTCTGATATGTACCTGACAACCAGATTGAGGTGTTTTTCTTCCCATTTTGGGAAACTGCATGGAAATAGCTTCTGGGGTGTGACATTGCAATCTTAATGCTTGTCTTTATGTATCTATTTGTCCTTATCAGGGGAGTCTGTGGCTGCTAGGAGACTGTGCTTAGTTGGTTTGGAAATGACAGTAATGCTCTGAAAATGGCTTTCCTTTTCTAAAATATGACAGGCATGTGGTAAGGGTGAAACTACTAAAATTAACTCTCTTTTCTCCCATCTTTAAAAAAAAATAGAGCTTTTAAGTATAGACTGTCAGAGGGAATGCACTGGTTTTATATCAGCTAATGAAAGAGAAGTCAAAGTCTTACAATAGTCTTAAAAATACTGATAAGCCTTATCTGATGGAAACTTAACTATATTCTTGCACTGTGAACCATTTTGCAATTATTTGCATTTTCTCCTAAATATAAAATTCTAAATAGAATTCACATCATGTAAAAAAATTGTATCATGTCTTTTTAAAACAAATAATTTAATGTACATTTAAGGTAATATGACACTTCTATTTCCCTAAAAATAGCAAAAAAGAAAAGTCAAAACATAAATGCAAAGTTGAATGGAGAAGCCAGTATGTTGTGGGGTTGTTTCTTTCCTCCAGGGAGAGAAAACTGATAGAGATAAACTTGAAGACGTTCTAAAATACAGGAGAAAAATTGGTTAAGTATTACTGATTAATGTTATTTATTAATCAAAATTGTAGTTTACAAAGACTAATCCAGTTACATATTTGGATCAAGGAACAATAATCTTAGAATTATAAAATGCTATAATATAGGTCAATATATTGATTAATAAGAATTATGTAATTACATGCGATAGAACAAAAAAAGTAGTTTTGATGTGCATTTCTAGAAACTTACAAAAAAGTCGTATTTGCCTTTACAATTCAAGTAAATTTGGGGTTAAGACACTGAAATTATTTTTATATCACCCATTGCCAGTGAAGTTTTGCTAGAGGTAAGTTTTAAAAATTTATTTGCATTTTGTTAAGTGTCAACCCCTCATGAGGCAGAAATTGAATACTTAAAAACTTAAAGGAGGAGACTCTAAATAAAAAAGCATGGCTATTTAAATATTTTACAAATTTTATACAAGTTTAAAGCAAATTAATATTAGTCTATGATAACTTTTGTAGGTCATTGTAGATACTTTTATCTTGTTTCATCAGTGGAAGTTTCCATTATCCACTCATATTTGATCTTTGAGCTGTAGAATCAGTTCTCATTCATTCACTCACTAATTCACCACTCAGTCACTGAGTTTTGTTGAGTATCTGCTCTGTGACTAGCACTGGACCAAGGAAGCACAGGGAACCCAATTTGAAAATGAAACCATCATTTAATTGTAATTACTCATGAGCAATTACAATATTGTGGTATTCTAGACAGAGTTGAATGACTCATTAGCAAAACAAAACATCAGTAGCCAAATGTCTCTTTATTTTTTTCTTTGATCATAGTAATGATTTACAATAAATCTGATAAAAAATTACGTTAGACATTGGCAGGCCCATCATCCAAAGAAACTTTGCATTCGGTTGCAGCTTCCACTATCCAGGGACTAGTCAAAGATAAATTCTCTTATAGTAACCTCAGAGAATAAAAGTTATTTCTGCATAATTTAAGAACAAAAATGAACTAAAGTTCTAGAGAATGCAGATCTTCATGTTAAAAACAAAGAGGTTCCATCTGTATTTTCAAAGATCTAGTCCTTTTTTTTTTGGATTGCTCCTTATAGAACTACTGTGTGCTTTGTGTGAGAATCCTCTTATTAGGGAAGAAACAATGCCCTTGACTGCCATTAAGGGTAAGCCATGACCAAGTGACCAGGTGTGATCAAAGAGAAAGGGGTGAAGCAGTATGTTGCTTAGGCTTCTATTTGCCTTTATTCTGATCAAAAGGGGTTTTTATGGTTGTACAAGGTGACTTTGGGGCCAAATTATGCTCTCAATACTAATGAGGTAGACGGGAATGGAGGAGCTTTTTAACCTGTAGGCCCTGAACCCATATGGATAGGCTAAGTAGACTGGGGACTCCCTTATACTGTAGGCAAAATTTTAAGAGCATATGAATTTTTTAAGAAAGGATCTCTAACTTTCGTTGGATTTTTCAAGGGTCTATCTCCCAAAAAGGAAGAATAATTGCCTTCAAAAATCATTTGAGTGACAATACTACTGCATCAGTATATGTTCTTTTAATTCTGGAATTTCAAGCTTTTTGTTATGAGACTGTTTTCTTCAAGTCAAGACTATGCAAAGTTGTGTGAATAGAAAGCTAACTTTCATTATTTTACATTAAACAAGTTGATTTCTGTATTCAGCGTTAGCCTGAGTATGCAGAAATGACCAGAAAGTATATCCTACGGAGGGACAAGAAAAGAAAGTTTTAGAAAAATATTTTTTGTCACACTGATGGACTCCATAACCTAAAATATCTTCTTTGGTTTTATATATGTACTGTCACAGACATTTTTATATAACTTTCTAAATCTTAGAGGAGTTGTAATTTTTCTTGGGTAACTGACCTTGAAAGAGTTTCTATTTTCAAGCAGAGATAAAATAACTCAATATATTTATGTCTCTCAATTATGGATAACTGTAGTTTGTTCCCCATTAGTGTATTTTTGTGACCTCACCCTTGCTACTTGAAAACTTTGCACAGTAATACTTTATTGTATCCTAAAGCCACCATATGTCATTTTCTACCTGCCTAAGATAGACACCAGGTGTCAGAAAATGGTAAGCTCTCAGTAGCTAAAGTTGAAGGTAATAGTCCTTGGCATGTCTAAATGCACTTGAAAAAAGTTTTTCTATGAATAAAAGATGTGGAATAGTCAGTTATGCTAAGATACCATTTCTAAGCACATAATCATTAAGATAATGAAAATTTTCTTGCAAAAGAGAAGTGCTTTGATTTTATTTAATCAGAGATCTTATATACAAATTGATAGATTAAATCAACTTAAACTGGTATAAATTTAAAAAGCCAATAATAAACAACCACCACCCTCACAACATAATCAATAAATTATCTTTTCTTCAACCATATGCGATGGCATATATTCATTCTGGCATTGAGCTCTGACAAATCTGTTAAGCGTAAGTAATCCATTGAAGAAAGACGAAAGTATATTTATTCCAATCTAAACTATGTCCTCGGATAACTTGGTGGAGTCTAAATCTATGATATCCACCTAGGAAATTCCCATTTAGGAAGCCAGATATAAGCAAAAAGCTCAAATTACTTATAGGTACAATATTTCAACAAGGGAAGCCCAGATGGAACTTTTATAGAATCACACATAGCATGGCTCACTGTACTACAATACTAGGTTCAAGTGGCAAATCCCTTTTGAGGTTACAGTTTAGAGTAAAACAAATCTATTAATAATCAATGCACTCATACGACCAAAAATGTTATCAGCTGATCCAAGATGGAAAACAACAGGAAACAAGCCAAGAATCATTTTATTTTTGCGCTTCTTAGTATATGCATTGGATAAGAACCCCATTGGCCCTTTTTTAGCTAGTAATGTCTAATGCAGGAAGACAGGAATAAGCAGAGTAGAAAGTACCTGTCAGCTCTATTTCCCACTCTCCTTGATTAGCATGAAACATTAATAGGGCTTTCAGAAATTCTGTCCTGAAATGGGCTTTGCCTGAGAACGTGTCTGTCTTTACTGCACAAAAGCCACTGTCATTTAAAAAAAGGGCAGATAACTAAAGAAGACTCCTTCTTGAAATTTATACCTTTTCTCATACAATGACAAATTATTTTAATAATGGGAATCACACACACTGCCATTTGTATAATGTTTCCCATAAAATTTCCCCATTAAATTTGCTCCTTTACTTGACTCATCTCTTTTTAAAAAATAATGACACACACAAAATGATATATCATGCTTTCTTATAAAGAATTGAAAATGAACATACAGTAACGGGTTAACATACATTTTAATAAAATTTTCATTGTTGTGCATTTCACTTTTCGATACTGAAAACCAAGAATGTTCCAGTAACCTCAGGCCATGCCTAAGGATAAAACAAATCATATGGTGGTGAACTATTTTCACCTATTTATTCTTCTACAGAAAATATATTCAAAATACCAAGGAAAATCAAATGTGCACCAAAATAATTATACCTGGTCTTATGATCCCTTGCTACATACCACGTGTAACCATACATAATAAAAATAAAACCAAGAAATGCTTTTGGGATTTCTGGAATTTGAGGGACAGTGGTATATTGCTTATTTTTATTTAAAATGACTGTCAGATTGATTTTAATTCTCCAAGATAACCAAAAAAATGAAAAGACATAGTGGGGTTCCAGTAATAAGGTCATGGATCACAAAATACAGCTTTGAGTCCCTTAAAAAGCTGTACCCAAATTAATAATTGTATGGTTTAGTTTTCATGTATAGAAACTTTTGATTTAAGTTGATGGCTTGTTATATTTTTGTAGGCAGTTAGTTTACAAAGAAATATGCATGTTATTGAACCTGTCCTTACAGACAACATGTCAGCTAGCACGTTCAGTGTCATTGTGTATGATTTCCTAAGAGGGCAAACACAGCAGAGAACTGCCCTAGGTAAAATGAGGTGTCTTCCAGAATTTTATTAAAAAGTACACTTTGTGGAAAACAATACCAATTGCCCCATTTTCACCACTTGGCTCTAATGGGGAAGCCCAAATGAAATGAGGTGCAAATTAAATGTGTATCCAATTTCTTTCTGGTGATTTTATAAGTGTAAAACTCTTATAGCATTTTATAGGCAGATTCTGTAGGCACCAGTGATAAGGAAAGTTGAAAGAACTGGTTTTCTGTATGTTTATTTAAGAAAAGCTGTTATTTAAAATATTACAAGTACTTTCTGTCTCATTAAGACAATAAAATTTTATTAGTTATCAGAAGGATGCTACTGATAGCACTGCTCTCAAAACAAGAGGACAGGATGAAGAAGCAAAGTGGAAAGCAGCTTAAAACCAGAACACTAAAAAAGTCAAATCTTATCAAATGAAATTGTTCAGCCAGTACCAGCGAACTCCCTCATGGTGGTAAACTTATAATGACTGTCAAACGCACCCTAAAAGGATGTTTAAATTCTATACTATTTGTTTCCTTATAATAAATGTTTTGTTTCATGAATTAAAAACAAAGTATGTAAAGGATATACCTCTGATCTTTGT